>NW_019942697.1:0-1118 GCF_002910315.2 Salvelinus sp. IW2-2015
GAGGGACTAGGTGAGTGAGGGACTGGAGAGGACGACTGAATGAGTGAGGGACTGAGTGGTGATGGACTGAGTGAGTGAGGGACTGAGTGAGGGACTGAGTGAGTGAGGGGCTGAGTGAGTGAGTGAGTGACTGAGTGGGGGACTGAGTGAGGGACTGAGTGAGGAGAACTAAACAGATGAGATGAGAGGTCTATGGTTGGATGTCTCACTGTTAAACTCTTTCAGGAGCGTTATAGACTGCATACAAATACGCAGGATGTAGGTGGTGGCGTTGGCAGCCCTAATCTTTCAGTTGTTTCCTATACAGTACAGCTTCTCTTCTCCGGCATCACTAACCTCGATGACACTCTCTCTGCTTCACAATAAGTGTTGTTATGAAACACGCAACAATGTCGGGCTGGTTCAACATCTGGGTTAAAAAGTTCATCTTCTGGTCAGGTAATAATATGGAATTACACAACWGCCGTTACCTAGGAGACTAAAACAAAGTGTTCGACATAATACCGTAGTCAGACTACGTCTGTTATGTATCCTACTCTCTTCAACGCAACGGCAGCTGAATAGCCACCTGTTTCTCCACAACACTACACCTCCTGTAGCTAAACATGTATTTCCTTTTGTTTGGAAAAGAACATGTCATTTCACAAGATTTGTTATCAAAGATATTTACGTAAGGTTAACATGCCTTTAGAGAATTTTAAAAACAACAGTTTGTTTTTGGGGTCGGTTTAACTAACATGTAATTTAACCAAGACGTTGACACGACATGCAGTTAGTGAATGGAACATTTTCTTAATCTATCGTGTAGCTTCAATAAACTATATTGTATGAAAAACCTGTCAGTATCTGCTCCACTGTGATAGTTAGTTACTGTAATTTTGCCACCAGTAATGATGCGTTGTTAACAACATGCGACTGTGGCATTTTGAGCTCTAATGGGTAGGGTGACTGTGGCATTTTGAGCTCTAATGGGTAGGGTGACTGTGACATTTTGAGCCCTAATGGGTAGGGTGACTGTGGCATTTTGAGCCCTAATGGGTAGGGAGACTGTGGCATTTTGAGCCCTAATGGGTAGGGTGACTGTGGCATTTTGAGCCCTAATGGGTAGGGTGACTGTG
>NW_019942697.1:6320-8055 GCF_002910315.2 Salvelinus sp. IW2-2015
ACAGACAGACAGACAGACAGACAGACAGACAGACAGAGAGGGGGGGGCGTTACAGAGTGAGAAAAATACCTGTCAACGTCGAGAGAACAGAACAGTCCATCTAGATCTCAGAGCTCCCCTTAAAAACGTCTTTGGGATTGGTGTACCTTCCACGGGACGGTTGAGCTAACGTAGGCTAATGGGATTAGCATAATGTTGTAATTAACAAGACAATTTCCCAGGACATAGACATATCTGATATTGTCAGAAAGCTTAAATGCTTGTTTATCTAACTGCACTGTCCAATTTACAGTAGCTATTACAGTGAAAAAATACCATGCTATTGTTTGAGGAGAGTGCACAATTTTGAACATGAAAAGTTATTAATAAACAAATCACGCACATTTGGACAGTCTTGATACTTCATTTTGAACAGAAATGCAACGGTTCATTGGATCAGTCTAAAACGTTGCACATACACTGCTGCCATCTAGTGTTCAAAATCTAAACTGCACCTGGGCTGGAATAATACATTATGGCCTTTCTCTTGAATTTCAAAAATTATGGTACAAAAYAATACAAAAGAACGGTTGGTTTTATCTTTGTATTTTACCAGATCTTTTGTGTTATATTCTCCTACATTCCTTGCACATTCCCACAAACTTCAAAGGGTTTCCTTTCAAATGGTACCAAGAATCTGCATATCCTTGCTTCAGGGCCTGAGCTACAGGCAGTTAGATTTGGGTATGTCATTTTAGGCAAAAATTGAGTTAGAGTTTAAACTACAGATAAATTGACTGGCTCCCTTTAATGTTTGTGAATATTTGTAAAAAAAAATGATTTAGGAACAAAAACAATATATGAAATGTTTCCCGCATGTCCTCTTCCCGTCCTTTGAAACGACAGAGACAGATATCACTCTGCTCGTCTCTCACGACAACAACAGAATGCTTAAGAACTCAGCCTGCTACTGGTCTCCAAGGTGACGCCTGCTTGGCTGCTATCTAAACATAAACTATAAATAATACCCTTAATCTGAGATACAATCAACCCTGGTCTCTACGGGTAACTCATTAGTGTTATTATATTGTACCTATACCATACAATCTACACAGGGAGACAGATGTGCTAATCCTGAGTAGATGTCAATGGCGAAGGACTTCTCCTCTGAAGTACCATTAAAACTACGAGCAATATAGCGAGCCAGAATAAAAAAAAACAGATGAAGAGAGATGATGAATACAAAAATATTTTCTTTTATCGTGAGACTTCCATTATAATGTTGTGTTTTGTAAGGCAAGATTGTCATGTCCCAGACTATATGGAAAGGAATAGCATATGAATTATATCCATCTGCATTATGGAAATGTAATGAATAAAGAATAGGAGCAGTGGAAAAGGTTAAACTACTATAATTCATATTTTATGTCTGTACACTTGATTTCATATGGATGTGGGGAGGAGAGGGAGAGAGTGGGGGAGAGTAGAAAAGAGAGCTTCCATTATAATGTTGTGTTTTGTAAGGCAAGATTGTCATGTCCCAGACTATATGGAAAGGAATAGCATATGAATTATATCCATCTGCATTATGGAAATGTAATGAATAAAGAATAGGAGCAGTGGAAAAGGTTAAACTACTATAATTCATATTTTATGTCTGTACACTTGATTTCATATGGATGTGGGGAGGAGAGGGAGAGAGTGGGGGAGAGTAGAAAAGAGAGTGGGGGAGAGAGAGAGGTGTTGGGAGAGTAGA
>NW_019942697.1:14915-25396 GCF_002910315.2 Salvelinus sp. IW2-2015
GAGAGATGGTCGGAGAACCTTGGAGGGAGTTGCACATGAGGTTAGTGGAGAACAGATCTAGTAAAGATTGAGGTCGAGCGTATTTGCCTGCCTGTGAGTATGGGGGAGGTAAGAGAGGGTGAGGTCAAAAGAGGAGAGGAGGAAAGAGGGAGCAGAAGAGGAATGAGTTCAAGTAGATCGTGGCGGAAGGTTAAAGTCGCCCAGAAACTGTGAGAGGTGAGCCGTCCTCAGGAAGGAGCTTATCAAGGGCATCAAGCTCATGATGAACTCTCCGAGGGAACCTGGAGCGGCGATTAAATGATAAGGATGTTTAAGCTTGAAAGGGCTGGATAACGTGACAGCATGGAATTCAAAGGAGGCGATAGACAGATGGGTAAAGGGAGAAGAGAGATTTATGACCACTTGGGAGAGATGAGGATCCCGTGCCACCACCCCGCTACCAGAGCTCTCGGGGTTTGCGAGAACACGTGGGGACGAGAGAGAGCAGTAGTAGTAGCAGTGTTATCTGTGGTATCCATGGTTCCTTTCAGTGCCAAGAAATCGAGTGACTGGGAGGGAGGCAATAGGCTGAGATGAACTCTGCCTTGTTGGCCGCAGATCAGGCAGTTCCAGAGGCTACCGCGAGAACCTGGAACTCCACGTGGGTCGTGCGCGCTGGACAACCAGATTTAGGGTGGCCACGGCCACGCGGTGTGGAGCGGTTGTATGAGGTCTTGCAGATGAGTGAAGAACAGGGCATAGACAGACACCACTAGTTTGACAGGCTACAGAAGAGACTACGCTAATGCAAGGAGATTGGGAATGACAAGTGGACTACGCGTCTTCTAATGTTCAGGAAAGTTAAGCTTACGTAGCAAGATTCTTATTGACTTAGAATGATTAAGATGATCAGTACTGCTGAAGTAGGCTAGCTGGCAGTGCTGCGTGTGACTTTGTAGGACTAGCTGCAGTGGCTGCGTTGTTGACACTACCTAAATCAATAGTCGTTTCCTTTTGAGTGTAATAGTTTCATACAGTGCTGGCTATTCGGCGGGCTAGCTGGCTAGCTAGCAGTGTTATACCGTTACGTTACGGTTCTACCTTGCGTTAAAAGAACGACCAGTAGCTGGCTAGACTAACCTAGAAAATCGCTCTAGACTACAAATTACAATTATCTTTGATACAAAGACGCTATGTAGCTAGCTGGTAGCTAGCTACGATCAAAAAACCAATATCAACCGTTGGTACTGTTAATGAAATGGAATGAAAAATGTGATACTACCTGTGGAGCGAAGCGGAATGCGACCGGGTTGTTGAGTGCGGAAGTTCTATATCGGTAGACGTTGTTCTAGCTGTTGGTAGCTAGCAGTGTCTTCCTATGTTAAGACACAAATAGCTGGCTAGCTTAACCTCGGTAAATTAAGACTTAATTCCACTCTAAAATACACACTCTAAACTACACAATTATCTTGTTTATACGAAGACAGCAAAGGACAACTATGTAGCTAACTAACACTACACGAATCAATTCGTTCAGTTGAGTGTAATAGTTGCTACAAGTGCTGCTATTCGGTAGACGGTGGACGTTTGTAGCTGGCTAGCTGCTGGGCAGATAGACTGCGTTTAGGACGACGTAATACGATAATTACGCAATTATTTTTGAATACAAAGACGGCTATGTAGCTAGCTAAGAAGAAATTGCTAAGATTAGACAAATCAAACCGTTTGTACTATAATTGAATGTAATGAAATGTAATGAAAAGTTATACTACCTGTGGACCCAAAGCGCGAATCGCATGTTCCATGTTGTGATGATCCTGTCCCATCGTGAAGAGATTCACCTTCCATGTTGTGATGATCCTGTCCCATCGTGAAGAGATTCACTTCCCATGTTGTGATGATCCTGTCCCATCGTGAAGGATTCACCTTCCCATGTTGTGATGATCCTGTCCCATCGTGAAGAGAGATTCACCTTCCCATGTTGTTGTATCCATTGCCCCATCGTGAAAAGAAGAGATTCACCTTCCCATGTGCCCTGGTCAAAAGTAGTGCACTATATAGGGAATAGGGTGCTACTTAGGCATCATACATGATGTTTGTATGATGGAAGAGGCTTCTTGACATAAGGGTTATGTACATACAGCCTGAGGGGTAACATTTGGTCCGTGCAGGTCATAAGGACATGTACAGGATACACAGTATTCTCTTTCATCCCTATTTAAATTCCCTTTAGCTGTAGCTATCAAAATATCAGGTGGGTGTCCCAAATTGTATCCTATTCTTTATTTAGTGCACTACTTTTGTAGAGTGCACACATAAGGCTCTGGTGAAAAGTAGGGCACTGTATAGGGAGCAGGGTTGTCATTTGGGACGCGCACCTATGTGATTCATATATTGAATTCATATATTTTACTGTATATAGCCTCCACATTGACTCTGTACCGGTTCCCCCTGTATATAGCCTCCACATTGACTCTGTACCGGTACCCCCTGTATATAGCCTCCACATTGACTCTGTACCGGTACCCCCTGTATGTAGCCTCCACATTGACTCTGTACCAGTACCCCATGTATATAGCCTCCACATTGACTCTGTACCGGTTCCCCCTGTATATAGCCTTGCTACTGTTATTTTACTGCTGCTCTTTAATTATTTGTTATTTTTATACTTATCTATTTTTTACTTCACACATATTTCTCTAAAAACTGCATTGTTGGTTAAGCGCTTGTAACTAAGCATTTCATTGTGAGGTCTACACCTGTTGTATTCGGCACATGTGACAAATAACATTTGATTTGATTCCACTGAGAGTCAGATAGATGAGCCAGCATGGGGAACACAAGGTGTGAGTCCCAATTGCACCCTATTCCTTGTATAGTGCACTACTTAGGACCAGAGCCCTAAATAGGGAATAGGGTGCCATTTGACACATACCCAAGCACTCCACAACAATAGAACCACCTGGAGCACAGACAGCCAATCAAATGCTCAAGCATGCTCCGCTCAGCCAATCAAATGCTCACGCATGCTCCGCTCAGCCAATCAAATGCTCAAGCATGCTCCGCTCAGCCAATCAAACGCTCAAGCATGCTCCGCTCAGCCAATCAAACGCTCAAGCATGCTCCGCTCAGCCAATCAAACGCTCACGCATGCTCCGCTCAGCCAATCAAACGCTCACGCATGCTCCGCTCAGCCAATCAAACGCTCACGCATGCTCCGCTCAGCCAATCAAACGCTCAAGCATGCTCCGCTAAGGCTCAGCTCAGGAAAATGCAGACATGTTAAAATGTTGAAAGGATTTGAAGGAGGGGTAACATTAGGTGGATGAGGGATGAGGAAGATGACAGAGGGACAATTAAATCAAGGTCGTCCAAGAACCAAGATGGATTGATGAGGCCATTGAGTGGCTATGGCAGGATGCCAGATAGGTAGGAAGCATAGACCTGCACAGAGGTCAGGGCACAAGGATCTCTATCTGAAGAAATTATGAATTTAACCCCTTGTGTGGTGGTTTGAGTCTGTGGGACTGATTTTCAGTGTTTACTAAAAGAAAAATTATACAATTAATTATTTTTTCAACCTGAGACTCGATGGCCTTGGCTCATTATCTGTGAAAAACATGTAAAAGAACACATTTTCATTGAGTGCACACTGTGGACCCCCCCTGCACATTAATATGACATATGTGGTGTTCTGGTCCACTGGACCCCCCCTGCACATTAATATTACATATGTGGTGTTCTGGTCCACTGGACCCCCCTACACATTAATATTACATATGTGGTGTTCTGGTCCACTGCACCCCCCTACACATTAATATTACATATGTGGTGTTCTGGTCCACTGACCGCCCCTACACATTAATATTACATATGTGGTGTTCTGGTCCACTTGGGCCAGAGGGTAAAAAAGTGTGGGAAAGTGTGTGTGTAGGTGAAAACAAGTAAAAATGAAAGAAAAAGGTTTGCTGTGTGCCTTCACTCTGTCTCTCCTCCCTGGGCCTGCTGTTTCAACATAGCACCAATAACCTGTCTGTGTCCCTGCCTGTCTGTCTCCCTGTATGTCTCCCCTGCCTGTCTGCCTGTCTCCCTGCCTGTCTCCCTGCCTGTCTGCTTGTCTCTCGTTTTTCACACTCTTTTACCCTTTGTAGTGTGTGAAACTACACAATGTCTTGCGGGAACTTGCACAATGTTATTACAATACACTTTTTCAATACATTGTAAAAAATTCAGAATTTTACCACACTCTAACCCTGCCAGATGCTAATTATGGGAGGGACACAACACATAAATAGCTTTGCATGTGTGGTTCCTTTCCACAATCAATCAGTATGGCAAAGATAATCTCTGCTCAGAGGGCCTTATAAATCCTTTTTGCAGAGAGAGAAGATAGTCTGGAAGGAACATCTTCCACTGAATTTTCAGAATATGAGGATCATGTCTCTGTCATTTCGGAGTCTGACAGTGAGTTGGAAGAAGAGGATGAGATTGACCCTCAGCCAGCCCCAGGACCAGCCCCAGGACCAGCCCATCAGCAACCAGCCGCTCAGCAGCCAGCCTCAGGACCAGCCCGTCAGCAGCCAGCCCCAGGACCAGCCCGTCAGCACCAGCCCAGGACCAGCCCGTCGGCAACCAGCCCCAGGACCAGCCCACCAGCAGCCAGCCCCAGGACCAGCCCATCAGCAGCCAGCCCATCATGTAGTGCTAGCTGCACCACTAGAGACCCTGGTTCGAGTCCAGGCCCTGTCGCAGCCGGCCGCGACCGTGAGACCCATGGGGCGGTGCACAATTGGCCCAGCGTCTTCTGGATTAGGGGAGGGTATGGCTGGTAGGGATGTTCTTGTCCCATCGTGCACTAGCCACTCCTGTGGCGGCCGGGTGCAATGCACGTGACGCGGTCCGCACAGGTAAACAGTGTTTCCTCCGACACATTGGTGCGGCTGGCTTCCGGGTTAAGTGGGCGTTGTGTCAAGAAGCAGTGAGGCTTGGCTGGGTCGTGTTTCGGAGGACGTAAGGTTCTCGACCTTCGCCTCTCCTGTGCCGTACGGGAGTTGCAGTACATACCGTGTAAACACGCAAAATATGGAATCAATAACTGGGCTGCCTGTGATGCTGCTTCATCATGTGTGGAACTTGCAAGTGAATATGTGGACGCCAGATGGAGGAGCCCTTGAGAAGAACCAAGGGATGTGGGTTGTCCTGGACGTGACACAGGGACTCCGTGGCCACAACACATATGCCATAACTTTTTAACTTCGCACAAGCTGGGACAGGAGCTCCTCAATAGGAAACCGACGATGGTAGGAACAATCTGAGCCTGCCTGCCTGACCACTCTGCCTGCCCCGACCCTGAGCCTGCCTGCCTGACCACTCTGCTTGCCCCTGACCCTGAGCCTGCCTGACCAATCTGCTTGCCCCTGACCCTGAGCCTGAGCCTGCCTGACCAATCTGCTTGCCCCTGACCCTGAGCCCACCTACCTGACCAATCTGCTTGCCCCCGACCTGACCCTGAGCCTGCGACAATCTGCTTGCCCTGACCCTGAGCCCACCTACCTGACCAATCTGCTTGCCCCGACCTGACCCTGAGCCTGCCTGACCACTCTGCTTGCCCCTGACCCTGAGCCTGTCTGACCACTCTGCTTGCCCCTGACCCTGAGCCTGTCTGACCACTCTGCTTGCCCCTGACGCTGAGCCCACCTGCCTGACCACTCTGCTTGCCCCTGACCCTGAGGCCACATGCCTGACCACTCTGCTTGCCCCTGACGCTGAGCCCACCTGCCTGACCACTCTGCTTGCCCCTGACCCTGAGGCCACCTGCCTGACACTCTGCTTTGCCCCTGACCTGAGCCTGCCTGCCGTCCTTACCTTTGCACCCCTCTGGATTACCAACCTCTGCCTGACTCAACCCTGAGCCTGCCTGCGTCCAGTACCTTTCCCCACTACTCTGGTTATCGACCCCTGCCTGCCTTGATCTGTCGTTTGCCTGTCCTGTTGCTGTAATAAACATTGTTATACTCCGACACAGTCTGAATCTGGGTCTTCCCTTCAAACCTGATAGGTAAGACCTCAAATCCAGAAGAGGCAACATATCTGAAAGGACCCAGTCCCAGTCCCAGTCCCAGTCCCAGTCCAGTCCAGTCCCAGTCCCAGTCCCAGTTCCGCAGTCTAAGTCCCACTCCCAGTCCCACTCCCAGTCAAAGGACCCCACTCCCAGTCCAACTCCCAGTCCCACTCCAAAGAGTCCAGTCCCACTCCCACTCCAAGGGACCCCACTCCAAAGAACCCAGTCCCAGTACCATTCCCAGTCCCACTCCCACTCCCACTCCCACTCCAAAGGACCCCACTCCAAAGAACCCAGTCCCAGTACCATTCCCAGTCCCACTCCCACTCCCACTCCCACTCCAAAGGACCCCACTCCCACTCCCAGTCCCACTCCCAGTCCAAAGACCCCACTCCCAGTCCCACTCCCACTCCCAGTCCCACTTCCCAGTCCAAAGGGCCCCACTCCTAGTCCCACTCCAGCCCACTCCCAGTCCCAATCCAAAGGACCCCACTCCCACTCCAAAGACCCCACTCCCAGTCCCACTCCAAAGAGTCCCAGTCCCAGTCCCAGTCCCAGTCCCAGTCCAGTCCCAGTACCATTCCAGTCCCACTCCCAGTCCCACTCCCAGTCCCACTCCCAGTCCAAAGGGCCACTCCCAGTCCCACTCCCAGTCCACTCCCAGTCCAAAGGGCCCCACTCCCAGTCCCACTCCCAGTCCAAAGGGCCCCACTCCCAGTCCCACTCCCCAGTCCCACTCCCAGTCCAAAGGGCCCCACTCCCAGTCCCACTCCCAGTCCCACTCCCAGTCCAAAGGGCCCACTCCCAGTCCCACTCCCAGTCCAAAGGACCCCACTCCAAAGGACCCCACTCCCAGTCCCACTCCAAAAGGTCCCAGTACCATTCCCAGTCCCAGTCCCACTCCCACTCCCACTCCCAGTCCACCCCAGTCCCACTCCAAATAACCCTGTCCCAGTCCCTGTCCCTCCCAGTCCCAGTCCCACCCAGTCCCACTCCAGTCCCACTCCCAGTCCCAGTCCCTCTCCTCTCCCAGTCCCAGTCCCAGTCCCAGTCCCACTCCCAGTCCCACTCCAGTCTCCCTCCCAGTCCCAGTCCCACTCCAATACAGGAAGTAAGTGTGAGTGATGTTGTTGCATGTGTGTGTGTCTGACTCTCCTACCTTGGCCTGCTGTAAACTATCTATGAGAGTGAGATGTTAGTAAAACTCCTAACTAAGTGTTTCATCATTCTATATTGCAGCCGGTAGCAATAAGAAGAAGTGCTGCGATGTGTGTGGACCAGGAAGGGCAGGAAGACACAGGAAAACTCTGTCCATCGTATGGTGTGTAGACCGGCCTTAATCTGTGTTCAATGGGGCTAATTAATTAATTCCATAGAATACTGTATGTAAAATGTGTCCTTCCAATTGTTTCAGTTCAAAGCAATAAACATGAATAGTAATGAAAACCTTGTTTTCATTTATATTTGTTCAAAGATAAACATGATTTATTCCACCCATGTTTGAACTTTAATTGATTTTCGTTTTTTTTAAATCACATTTTATAAAATAAAAACAAATAATGCTTTTATTGATAAATGTCATCTCGCAGAGGTAAATGACAAATATAACCATGTGAAATTATGTTTAATATTGCTTGTAATTTATATATAAGTCTACATCTAAGTATTAATTCAAAAGTTTTTTAATGTAAATTGTTATGGCTGTATTGTTTTAAAAACATAATGTTGTCGGGTTGGCAGGTGGAGGGGAGGGGAAGGAGAGGCAGAGTAGCATGGGAGGGGCAAAGGGAGGGGAGAGAAGAGGGGGAGGGCAGAGTAGCATGGGGAGGGGCAAAGGAGGGAAGAAGAGGGCAGGGGAGAGGAGAGAGGCAGAGTAGCATGGGGAGGGGCAAAGGAGGGGAGAGAAGAGGGCAGGGGAGAGGAGAGGCAGAGTAGCATGGGAGGGGCAAAGGAGGGAAGAAGAGGGGGAGGGGAGAGGAGAGGCAGAGTAGCATGGGGAGGGCAAAGGAGGGGGAGAGAAGAGGGGCAGGGGAGAGGAGAGGCAGAGTAGCATGGGAGGGGCAAAGGGAGGGGAGAGAACGGGCAGGGGAGAGAGAGCAGAGTAGCATGGGGAGGGGCAAAGGGAGGGGAGAGAAGAGGGCAGGGGAGAGGAGAGGCAGAGTAGCATGGGGAGGGCAAAAGGGAGGGGAGAGAAGAGGGGCAGGGGAGCAGGAGAGGCAGAGTAGCATGGGGAGGGCAAAGGGAGGGGAGAGAAGAGGGGCAGGGGAGAGGAGAGGCAGAGTAGCATGGGAGGGCAAAGGAGGGGAGAGAAGAGGGGCAGGGGAGAGGAAGAGGCAGAGAGGCAAGGGGAGGGGCAAAGGAGGGGAGAGAAGAAGGAGGGAGGGAAGAGGGGGGAGGGAGGGAGGGAGGGAGGGGGGAACTACCTCTCTGTATCATTATAGAACCCCAACCCAACTAACTACCTCTCTATATCATTATAGAACCACAACCCAACTAACTACCTCTCTATATCATTATAGAACCACAACCCAACTAACTACCTCTCTATATCATATAGAACCACACCCAACTAACTACCTCTTGTACATATAGAACACAACCCAACTAACTACCTCTCGTATCATAGAACCACAACCCAACTAACTACTCCTGTATCATTATAGAACTAGAGCAAACTAACTACCTCTCTGTATATTATAGAACCACAACCCATAACTACCTCTCTGTATCATTATAAACTAGAGCAATACTAACTACCTCTCTTATCATTATAGAACCACAAACCAACTAACTACCTCTCTGTATCATTTATAGACACTAGAGCAATACTAACTACCTCTCTGTATCATTATAGAACCACAACCCAACTAACTACCTCTCTGTATCATTATAGAACTAGAGCAATACTAACTACCTCTCTGTATCATTATAGAACCACACACCCAACTAACTACCTCTCTTGTATCATTATAGAACTAGAGCAATACTAAACTACCTCTCTGTATCATTATAGAACCACAACCCAACTAACTACCTCTCTGTACATTATAGAACTATGAGCAATACTAACTACCATCTCTGTCCATTTATAGAACCACAACCCACTAACTACCTCTCTATACCTCATTATAAGAACCACCAACCCCAACTAACTACCTCTCTCTCTGTTTATCATTATAGAACCACAACCCAACTAACTACCTCTCTTCTCTGTTTATCATTATAGAACCAGAGCAATACTAACTGCCTCTCTGTATCATTATAGAACCACAACCCAACTAACTACCTCTCTGTACCATTATAGAACCACAACCCAACTAACTCCCTCTCTTCTCTGTTTATCATTATAGAACCACAGCCCAACTAACTACCATTTTGATGTAATTCTTACATCTCGTTGTTAGTTTTTACCCTCTGACATTCTCCTATAACCCAAAAGGCCTGAGGACTGTGAGAGGGGAGTGGAGACAGAAACCCATGCTGCTGCAAAGCAGACAGCTAAAGGAAGGCTTGTCCTCTTGAATCGTCTCTCTCTCCTCTCTGTTCTGAAAAAGGTAAATTGCTGAGGAATTATTTGTAGAGTTTTCTTGATTGATACTCTCCATATGGTATTTTGTCAGAGGGGCACATTTATGACTGGTATAATCAGGATACAGTCCTACCGAGCCTGTGATAAACAAAAAGGGAATTTTTTTACCAGCGGTAGGAATTATAACCTTGATGTTAAAAGCTTTTTGAAGAGCAGAAGATATTGTCTGCTTACAACAATAGGAGTTCATTAGAGTGGTGTGAGTGAGGTGTAAAAAAGAGAGAGAGAAAACTCCCTCCCTTATTCTGCTTGGGGAAAGACAAGCTCCGTTAATCACTTCAAGTAAAAGGTGTTTGTGATACTTCACATGAGAATCTAAAAAGGTGGGCAGAGACAGACTGGCTGTCAATTTGCCGTTACCACCTGACACGCAGCATCAACGAGTTCCGTCCCGTAGTAGCAACTTAGAACAACCGTCAAAAGAACCTGACAGAAATAAAAACAGAACTAAACGTCCCCTGAAGTTGGGATGTTCTGTCAGTCGACTGAGCAGAGGACAGAGGACAGAGGAGACAGGAGAATGTTGTCATAAACACCCGTAAAGCCTATTAGAAAGCCTGTCTGACAAGCACCAAAGGTCACAACAACCAAATGAAGCACAGTGGATGCATACACACACACACACACACACACACACACACACACACACACACACACACACACACACATCACATGAGCCCCTCCTCCTTCTCACTGAGCCCTCCTCCGTCTCATTGAGCCTCCCCATTCTCACTGCGCCCCTCCTCCTTCTCACTGAGCCCCTCCTCCGTCTCATTGAGCCCTCCCCATTCTCACTGCGCCCCTCCTCCTTCTCACTGAGCTCCGCTTAAGCCAACAATAAGCAGCGTTTCG
>NW_019942697.1:25421-41291 GCF_002910315.2 Salvelinus sp. IW2-2015
TGACAGTCCATCAGAGCAGATTCTGTCATAAGGCAAATGATGACATCACTCACTTAACAGGTCATCCGGAGAAGCCAGAAGCAACACAATTAAGTCGTCCCCCATCTGTATCCTCTTTCCAGCCCCTCCCTTCCCCCCTCAGTTCACTCCGATCCTGTCCATCTCTCCTTCCCCCCATTCACCTCCCGACCTGCTCCATCTCTCCTTCCCCCTCAGTCACCTCCATCCTTGTCCAATCTCTCCCTTTCCCCCTCAGTCCACCTCCGATCTGTCCATTCTTTCGCTTCATCCTCTATCATTTCTCAATCTCTCCCTGTATTCCTCCGACTCTCCCCCTAACCTTTCCCAACGCCCTCCCTCTTCTCCACTACTTCCGTCCATACCTCCCTCACGCGCCCCTCCTCCTTCTTCACTAGCCCCTCCTCCGTCTTATTGAGCCCTTCCCCATTCTCCTGCGCCCCTTCCTCCTTCTCAACTGGAGTACTTCCGACCCTCCTTTGATTCAGTTTCACAGGACGGTCGATGTTGGTTACAGGTTTGAAGGTTCCCGGACCAGTCTCTATCACTTAGTCTCTTGCTAACTGCACACGCCCTATAAAGCCAAATTACATTTACCAACCACCCCAGTCTCATTCTTGCAGACAATTTTGCCTCCGGCACCATTACTCAGAGCGGCTAAACTCACTGAGCCCGCCATTTCCCCGTTCTTCACGGGGATCCAGGAGTAGCTCCCGGATCTAAACGCACCCTACTAATTATTATTAGACAAAGTGGATTTACTTCTCAGGGAATAAAGTATTGTGAGAGCACCAGATAAGTGTTATTATTTTCTAGCAGTAATATAGCAATCGTTCTGACCCAGCAAAACTCTATAATTCACCCGTAGTGGTTCAAGGATGAATGTATTTTGATATAAAAAAATACAGAATTCACAACTGAGACAATAAACTAGATATACTACCAGTTTCCTGGAGTACGACAGTAGCAGGGCACACCTGTCTGATACATAGAAATTACTGGGTTATTAAATACGTTGTGCTACTCGTGTAGAGAGCAAGACGGAGAGGGCGGCCGAGAAGAAGGCTCTAACACACATACCCAAAATAAGTATATGAGCGAGTTCCGCAATGTAATCGTGGTGGGCGACTCACTCCTCTGCACAGGGGACGGCTTGGATTAGAGTTACTGCAGACTGGGACGATTCTCCACGTCTGTTGGCGCACTAGGCATCCTCTCTTCGGCACGATTGGCACCAGCATTTGACCAGTTCTTGCTGTGAGATGTTACCGCTTTTTTTCAGTTCTGCCCACAAATTTTCTATAGGGATTAAGGGTCAGGGCTTTGGTGATGGCCCCTCCAATACCTTGCACTTATGTTGTCTCTTTCCCAAGAGACCCATTTCTTGACAACGCACTACACCTGTGGGACAAGTTTATTGCTGCGGGCATTAGAGGCGAGTCCGTTCCATTACGCTCGGCACAACGATCCCCATTTTGTCGACAAGCTTAACTCGTACAACCACAAACTATGGCTTACACAATGTATCGATTTGTGCGTTCCGCAAATACATGCCGGATGAGATCCGGGCTCTTCACCTGGCCATGGCGACATGAGTTCAGCACAGTGACAGCTAAGTGACGCTGCTATATGCATGCATTGAGTCGCACTCGAGTCTACACGAGAATGAACCAGAATGGCAATTGTTCTATTAGTAAATGATCTAACAATTGACTGGAGGGTCATCTGATAACAAATCGACACAACACGAATTGACCTCGACACCACAGCGCAAAGTGTTGTAAAGGAAATAAAACCAACATGAGAGAAGTAGGAGGATTGAGTTACTACTTTGATAAAATAGTACCTACTGGACAATGACAACCGACCTTGGGCCCCGGACCAACGCGTCACACAAATCGGAACAATGATGTCACGCCCTAGAGCTCCAGAGTAGCGGGGGTGGATCACCGAGACAGGTCATATCGGATCAATACATAATGAGATGAGTAATGTAGGGTAGGTAACACCTCACTATATATAAAGTGGCATTTGGTTCTTAAAGTGCGGCGAAGTTGACTAATAATGTAATTACAGTCCTGACCCGTGTTTCCGTATACATTGTCTGCACCCCTGGTGAGACTATCAATACAAACCGCTTACTTTGATCCTCGCTCCAGTGAGAATGCAGATCCACTATTTTGTCGCTGAGAGAGAGAGGTCCTCCTCTGGTCAGGTTCCTAGCACCACCGGCATAAGAGCAGGTTGTGAGAGTGCGGCGCACCAACCGGCCGGAGGGTTGTTGCTTTGTCACGGGTGTGGGCGATGGGGTGGTGATCGTCCTGCTGAGAGCTGTGCGCCAAGCCTGGCTACCAGCTGTCTTAACAATTTCCTCCAGCTAACACACTAACATCATCTCGAGCTCACTAGTTATGGCGGGACAGTCTGAGCAGCACTGATGGAGGGATTGTGCGTTGCTGGTGTAACTCGGTCAGTTGTTGTTGCCATCCTGTACCTGTCCCGCAGGTGTGATGTTCGGATGTACCGATCCTGTGCAGGTGTTGTTACACGTGGTCTGCCACTGCGAGGACAATCAGCTGTCCGTCCGTCTCCCTGTAGCGCTGTCTTAGGTGTCTCACGGTACGGACATTGCAATTTATTGCCTGGCCACATCTGCAGTCCTCATGCCTCCTTGCAGCATGCCTAAGGCACGTTTACGCAGATGAGCAGGGACCCTGGGCATCTTTCTTTTGGTGTTTTTCAGAGTCAGTAGAAAGGCCTCTTTAGTGTCCAAGTCTTCATAACTGTGACCTTAATTGCCTCCACCGTCTTGTTATATAGTGTTTTCAGTCAAGACCAGGGAGGGTCAATCATAACTTTCTCCAGACACGAGAGTATTTCTTCTCAGTGAGGTTTCTCGCAACTATGTGCAGTTGCAAACCGTAGCTGTTTTTTTTATGGGGCGGTTTTGGAGGCGAGTGGCTTCTTCCTTGCTGGAGGGGGAATTCGTTTTTTATGGTTTCCATTGAAACAACGCACGATGGGGGAACAGTGTTCTAAACCCTTTCCATTGAAAGAATCTGGGAAGAGTGTTAATGTTGCGAGCTCTATTATTTGGACTTCTGATTCGAACACTTGTGGAACTATCTTGAAACGCACTTAGGTGTGACTCTTCGTGATATATCCAATCGCCGCAGCGGAGAGTTTCATAAGGTCCTTTTTTTCGTTTGCTTCGCTAGTGTGATAGAGAGTCTTTTGCACACTTTTTTCGCGCACTCTAAAGTACAGCATTTTCATTCACTATTATACTTAGGGACATGCCCTATAGCTCTATGGAGCACACGTACCAAAACCCTAATCCTGTTTACTGCGTATGCATCGATCTAGCATATGGTCAAGTATTGGTGTATTAGCACTTTGCGTAGTCACTTTGGTACGTTTAATCCAGAGAAAGAACGTGGTTTACCGCTTCAAAGGCCAATTTGCGAAAATTTGCTTCCCCAAGGAATGAACCAATACCAGACTTCCAAATTTGTTTTCTGAGGTCTTGGTTGATTCTTTTGATTTCCCAATGATGGTCAACAAGAGGCACTGAGTTTGAAAGGTGGAACTTGAAATACATCCATAGGTACACCTCCATGGACTCAAATGATCAATAGCCTATCCCGAAGCTTCTAAAGCCAAGACATAATTTTCTTGGAATTTTCCAAAGCTGTTTTAAAGCACAGTCACTTAAGTATGTAACCTTCTGACGCCACTGGAATGTGATACAGTGATTTATAAGTGAAATAATCGCATCTGAAACAATTGTTCGAAACCATTACTTGTTGTCATGTACAAAGTAGATGTCCTAACCTGACCTTGCCAAAACTAATAGTTTTTAACGAAGAATTTGTGGAGTGTTTTGAAAAAAGAGTATGTAATGCTAACCAATACCCTGACTACACGCTTGCGTCGGGGTGCGCGAGCGTTGCAAAATAAATTAAGGAACGTGTTATCAATTATGGCACCGACATTGCTCACGCACGTCAACGGCCGTCTGCGTTGCCAAGGGCTAACAGTGTATGTAAACTTCCAAATTCTTGCTTTATTATGACAACTTCAACTGTATGTGCTGAAAAAATATAAGTCATGTAGGCCCTGTGTCAGTATTTGTCATCATATAGTATGAAATAAGATGTCCACATATAACCTTTATTTAACGAGGCAAGTCAGTTAAGAACAAATTGTTATTCTAACCACATAATGGCCTACCCCCGGCAAACCAGGACCGATGCTGGGCAAAT
Source organism: Salvelinus sp. IW2-2015 (assembly GCF_002910315.2). Taxonomy (NCBI): domain Eukaryota; kingdom Metazoa; phylum Chordata; class Actinopteri; order Salmoniformes; family Salmonidae; genus Salvelinus; species Salvelinus sp. IW2-2015. The sequence goes on from NW_019942697.1 coordinate 29,705, forward strand.
TGTGCGTCGGCCCTATGGACTCCCAAAATTCCCCACGGCCAGATGTGATGCAGCCTGGATTGCACATAGGCCCTATCTCAGGCAATATCTCATGATTCAATATCCAGCTCATACAATGTATTATATCTGGAGGGTTTATCCAAAATGATTTGGTGCATGAAAAAAATATATAATGCATATTTTGACAAATTATTTGGAGCATGTGCTGAACTAAAAAATGCATCCACAATCGTCCTATTTTCAGCATAACAAAAAGCAAATATCAAGATCGATATGGACTCAGCCCAAGAGAAGCATAATAACAGTTAATGATAACAACTGATATAGTTAATTCACGGGTCTCTCATATCAAAACCCTTAATGGCCCATGTCCAAAGTCACAACACTAGCAACCAAGAGATTGTGAGGTTGAGTTCCCCAAGTAACATCAAATAACAAGCAGCATACGTCCATAACACCTTAATGTAGCTGATAAATACAGTAACCTTGTTGGTAGATTTACACATACTCACCGCAACTAAACAAAAAACTCCCAGAAGACCATGATACAACGTTCTGAGAATGTCCAAAATTCCTAGAGGTTAGCCTGCCCGGAGCAGGTTAGTTCTAAGGATTCATTGCATAGAAATGTACCCTTGGCAAAAGTGAGCCACTTTGTCGTACAGTTCTCCTGAGTTTGAACTCAGAGTTGACCAAAGTTACTCACAACCCTCAAATACGTGATGAATTTGTAGTATAGGGCTCTGGTGCAACTCTGAACTGTAAAATAGTGTCCACAAAGTGACATTTGTACTGGTTCTGGTACTATCTCTGCCTGTAAACCCCTTGCGCCAGACTGACCTCACTTGGAGATCATGCAGGGGATGTAGCAATGAATAATCAACATCAGCGATAAACTAACACGTGCCCTAGACCAATCCACCTTAACTGTTCACAACTCATGTGTTAAACAAGTGTCCCCTGGTCCCCAACTGATCTGTATTGTAGTTAGAGCTGCATTATGTTATAATTCCCTGTTAAAGGTTTTGTTTTCCATTTGTTTTGAGGTGGGACTTAGCACGTACAGGACCCTTGCAACATAGAGCGCACGCGATTGGTGTCCGCCGTCGTTAAGTCAGTATGTGTTACACCTGTGCCTGGTTGCCATCCGGTTAGTGGGAAGGGTTGTTTCACCTGTGCTGGCGCCAGGTGCTATTCTTTAATCTGATCTTCCTGTTTTTGTTTTGCTCCACTTTTTGGTTTGATTCCTGTACTTTGTTGTGGGTTTTTCTTTTTGTTTGCTTGGGGGCCATTTAGATTTGCACCCACTCGCTGGTGGGTGATCTTTTAGGAAACGAGCTCCGCTTCGTACTAAGTCAACTTCCACTGCACAACCACGTGGACACGCCTGACCCATAGTGTCCTCAGAACCCTCCTAAAACCCCAAGGTTTAGTTGTGGTTGTTGCAGTGACTCTCGTAGTTCTTCTTTCTGTTTGAGTGACAATTTTTGGGTTTCTTGCTGGGGAACTTAACATTCTTCAATTAAATACATTAGCTGATCTGTTTATACTGTAACAGATGTTAGTGAATGATAAATTTGAACTCAGAAGAATAGTACAGAGCAGTGCAAAATTCTTATGTTGAAGTGAAATCACAATCATCACAGTCAAGTTGTTTCATTAAAATTCAAGCATTGGCCAGTAATACTTCACTTAAACATATGGACAATATCAAGCTATTTAAATTTTCAGAGACAGGTATGTGGAACAACTGATATGCCTTACAAAAAGTTACATTCAAATGGGAGATAAATAACAGAAGCAGGATAGAATCCTCGCTATTACAGCTCTAGATTTTGTTTCATTTGCCTTAATCTTGTAAGTCTGTATTGGGGGTTGAAATAATTTGTCCAGATCTTTTAAATTCAAATGTTTAAAATAGTGAAGCAATGTGCCCGAAGCACAACAGAGTTAAACTTTACATCATTTTGAAACACTGCTAGTATTGCTAAACAAGCCACAGATCCACAACATAAACCAGTCGATAGGAAAGATTATACATTTGAAGATGAAATCACAGTAAGTTCAGAATGAATACTTGAATGTGACCCCTAGAAAAAAGTTGGTCCTCACTCTTTATAACACAATCGTACTGATACCGCAGAAATAATGTTGCCTTCTAATATGTAACATCAAACACATCAACAAACTAATAGAATCGTAACAAAGGAAGCCAATCAATGTAGTATAATTTGGAATTCCTTTGAAACAACACTTTAATGATACATTCAACGACTAGTTGTGGATTTTAAATAGATTGTATGATTTTACTTTTTTTTTTTTTTTTTAAAACACAGTCATTTGCAGGAGTAATGAACCATGCTTTATAAACCGAATTACACCTCTCATCAAATTAATCCCATACTTAATAAAAAAATAAATTTAAAAAAGTAAACTAAAACGCTGTCTCCAGGACATTTTCAGAGTTATGCAATGCCTGGACAGGAAAATGATATAAGAATAACATGAACACAATATTAACAATTGCACCTATTTAATGTTATCAGAAAGTTTAATACTCCCAAACCAGCCTATACGTTCCAGACACTTGAACAGGGATCTAAAACCATACCACTCCAACCTGTCCTCCAGTCACTTCACCAAACATAGTAGCCACTCAATTATTTCAGTAGTCATCTGCAATTAGAAGTAAACATAGGTAAAAAAACATATTAGCTCTGTTAAAACATTAAATAATATAGGATACCCAAATGCATATTACATGAGGTTCTGGTGCATTTAAGAGGTTAGTGAGGGAAATATGACTTTCAAGTGTTGACACAAAGCTTAGTTCCTCTGTGAAGTTCGCACCATCTGAAGAAAGAAGAAAATTAAGAAGATATTCATAGGCATCAGCATCTTTCTTTTCCATTGACCCAGGTTTATTTGAGAAAAGCAATGTTGCAGCAAACTTAACATGTGTAAATATTTGTATGAACATAACAAGATTCAACAACTGAGACATAAACTGAACACGTTCCACAGACAGAATGTCTGACAGAAACTGAATAATGTGTCTCTGAACAAAGGGGGGGTCAAAATCAAAAGTAACAGTCAGTATCTGGTGTGGCCACCAGCTGCATTAAGTACTGCAGTGCATCTCCTCCTCACGGACTGCACCAGATTTGCCAGTTCTTGCTGTGAGATGTTACCCTACTCTTCCACCAAGGCACCTGCAAGTTCCCGGACATTTCTGGGGGAAATGGCCCTAGCCCTCACCCTCCGATCCGACAGGTTCCAGACGTGCTCAATGCGATTGAGATCCGGGCTCTTCCCTGGCCATGGCAGAACACTGACATTCCTGTCTTGCAGGAAATCACGCACAGAATGAGCAGTATGGCATTGTCATGCTGGAGGGTCATGTCAGGATGAGCCTGCAGGAAGTGTACCACATGAGGGAGGAGGATATCTTCTTTGTAATGCACAACAACCCTCCACCTCCAAATCAATCCCGCTCCAGAGTACAGGCCTCGGTATAACACTCATTCCTTCGACTATAGACGCTGTTCCGACCATCACCCCTGGTGAGACAAAACCGTGACTCGTCAGTGAAGAGCACTTTTTGCCGGTCCTGTCTGGTCCAGCAACGGTGGGTTTGTGCCCATAGGCGATGTTGTTGCTTGTGATGTCTGGTAAGGACCTGCCTACAGGCCTACAAGCCCTCAGTCCAGCCTCTCTCAGCCTATTGCGGACAGTCTGAGCACTGATGGAGGGATTGTGCGTTGCTGGTGTAACTCGGTCAGTTGTTGTTGCCATCCTGTACCTGTCCCGCAGGTGTGATGTTCGGATGTACCGATCCTGTGCAGGTGTTGTTACACGTGGTCTGCCACTGCGAGGACAATCAGCTGTCCGTCCGTCTCCCTGTAGCGCTGTCTTAGGTGTCTCACGGTACGGACATTGCAATTTATTGCCCTGGCCACATCTGCAGTCCTCATGCCTCCTTGCAGCATGCCTAAGGCACGTTTACGCAGATGAGCAGGGACCATGGGCATCTTTCTTTTGGTGTTTTTCAGAGTCAGTAGAAAGGCCTCTTTAGTGTCCAAGTCTTCATAACTGTGACCTTAATTGCCTACCGTCTGTAAGCTGTTAGTGTCTTAACGACCGTTCCACAGGTGCATGTTCATGAATTGTTTATGGTTCATTGAACAAGCATGATGGGAACAGTGTTTAAACCCTTTACATTGAAGATCTGGGAAGTTATTTGGTTTTTTTACGAATTATCTTTGAAAGACAGGGTCCTGAAAAAGGGATGGTTTTTTTTTTCTTCTGAGTTTATAAGCTCCACTTTACATTTCATTATAAATGCCTGATGCTTGCAAAAAAACATTTTTTTCCAACTATAAAAATAATGATTGTCCTGACTTTCAAGAATGCCTGAATTGCTATGGTTTGCTTTTCTGGCTGGCTGGCAAGTTTTACCATCCAATTATTACAGATCTATTGGAATGTAAGTTTCTCCATGACACAGACTAGCCTAGACAGCCCATACGTTTCCCCATGACACAGACTAGCCTAGACAGCCCATATGTTTCCTCATGACACAGACTAGCCTAGACAGCCCATACGTTTCCCCACGACACAGACTAGCCTAGACAGCCCATAGGTTTCCCCATGACACAGACTAGCCTAGACAGTCCATAGGTTTCCATATGTTTCCTCATGACACAGACTAGCCTAGAAAGCCCATACGTTTCCCCACGACACAGACTAGCCTAGACAGTCCATAGGTTTCCTCATGACACAGACGAGCCTAAACAGCCCATACGTTTCCCCACGACACAGACTAGCCTAGACAGTCCATGTGCAATATGTCAAATATTAGTTAATTATTGCCTTCTATCCATACTGGCTTTCACAGGCTTTCACAGAGACATGAAACAAATAGGTGAGAGGGCATAGACGCTCTCTCCAAATGTATTAATGCGCAATTTCCCTAATGGGTWATGGAAACACTTCAGTCACTATATTGTTATTTGACACTGTAGGTGTCTTTTCTTAGGTGTGACGTATTACACCCAGCTGTTTTCGTCCACACAAGACTGTTAAATGGAATCTCTCCCTGGCAGGCAATTGTCGGATCTATTTTCTATGCAAACGTTCTAAATGTCATCAACAACAACAGAAATAAGTTAATGGAAACATGGCTTATGACTTTTCCATGTATCCCTCCTACAATCCCTCCATCCTTTCATCCTCTTTTCCATGTATCCCTCCTACAACCCCTCTATCCTTTCATCCTCTTTTCCATGTATCCCTCCTACAANATCCTTTCATCCTCTTTTCCATGTATCCCTCCTACAACCCCTCTATCCTTTCATTCTCTTTTCCATGTATCCCTCCTTCAACCCCTCCATCCTTTCATCCTCTTTTCCATGTATCCCTCCTATAATCCCTCCATCCTTTCATCCTCTTTTCCATGTATCCCTCCTTCAACAACTCCTTCTATTTACTTTCTCCTCCCTCCTTTCCTGCATCTCTCCCTTCCCTCTCCTTCACCCCCTTCTTCTCACTGAGCTCTTCTGTATCCAACTATCAGTTTTTCATTTGGTTCTCAGCTAGAGCGAGTTCTGTGTTACCTGCCGGTTATGTTCTTTTGAATATATGAAAACATTCTGGTCAGGTACGAGGTACAATGGGATTCAATGATTCAACAACAGGTCGCAGCATAACCAAGTCGAAAGAGTACTATATTTTTTGTTAATCCAGTTTAAAAGGTTGTACTTTACAGGGAATTTGAAACACGACTCACTAAAAGATCAGGGCTGCATCCCAAATGCCACCCCAGGGTCTAATCAAAAGTAGTGCACTACATAGGGATTAAGGTGAAATTTGGGATTCAGCCTATCATATTATTCACAGCTACAGAGTGACCTTTAAACTTCCTGCTTTCAGGGTTACCTAAACATGCAATATGAAACACCAGCACACAGCCTTAGAACATTTCTCACAGAGTTTCTCTTTCCTTCCCTTCACCTCCGTCACCGTTGGTCTGGAATAGACGGTTGAAGTCTCTCCGTCACCGTTCCTCTGGAATGGACGGTTGATGTCTCTCCGGTCACCGTTCATCTGGAATGGATTGTTGATGTCTCTCCGGTCACCGTTCATCTGGAATGGATTGTTGATGTCTCTCCGGTCACCGTTCATCTGGAATGGACGGTTGATGTCTCTCCGTCACCGTTCATCTGGAATGGACGGTTGATGTCTCTCCGTCACCGTTCATCTTGTGAATGGACGGTTGATGTCTCTCCGTCACCGTTCATCTGGAATGGACGGTTGATGTCTCTCGTCACCGTTCATCTGGAATGGATGGTTGATGTCTGGAATGGATGGCTCTATAGATGATGTGTCAAAGTTAGCCATTCCAAGGTTTATTGATGTCAGGATCAGTTTTACTCCAAAATGTAGAATTTATCTGAATAAATATAATGATCAAAAATATAAACGCCAAAGTGTGAATGTTGGCTCCCCATTTTTAAATGAGTGCGCAGAGTCTAAGGCACAGGAATCTCAGTGCTAGCAGGCGCGTCACTACAGACTGGTTCGGATTGCAGGCAGTATACAACCCGCGTGTTGGGAGTCCCAAAAAAGCCAACCCACCTGCACAGTGTGGCTAATCAAGAAGCTGATTAAAACCTCATAAATGTAATTGGCAAAATGTAGATCTCCGCCTAAATAGACATGCCAAATGTAACTGCTATTCTAGTGTAATGACATGATTCTGACATGTAAAAATTGGTATATTTGGAAAGAATACATCGTGGAGATTATGCGAAATGATCAGAAGATAGATAGGAGTTACAGTTGAAGTCGGAAGTTTATATACTACTATAGCCAATACATTTAAAATCAGTTTTTCACAATTCCTGACATTAATCCTAGTAAAAATTCCTGTTTTAGGTCAGTTAGGATCACCACTTTATTTTAAGAATGTGAAATGTCAGAATAATAGTAGAGAGAAGTTTTTTTTCAGTTTTTCTTTCATCACATTCCCAGAGTCAGAAGTTTACATACACTCAATTAGTATTTCGGTAGCATTGCCTTTAAATTATTCAACTTGGGTCAAACTTCGGGTAGCCTTCCACAAGCTTCCCACAATAATTTTTGGCCCATTCCTCCTGACGAGCTGGTGTAACTGAGTCAGGTTTGTAGGATCCTTGCTCTCACATGCTTTTTGGGGGGGGGGTGGGTTGAGGTCAGGGCTTTGTGATGGCCACTCCAATACCTTCGTTGTCCTTCAGCCATTTTGCCACAACTTTGGAAGTATGCTTGGGGTCATTGTCCATTTGGAAGACCCATTTGCGACAAAGCTTTAACTTCCTGAACTGATGTCTTGAGATGCTGCTTCAATATATCCACATAATTTTCCTACCTCATGATGCCATCTATTTTTGAAGTGCACCAGCCCTCCTGCAGCAAAGCACCCCGTGCTTCCACCGGTTTGGGATGGGTTCTTCAGCTTGCAAGCTTCCCTTTTTCCTCCAAACATAACGATGGTCATTATGGCCAAACAGTTCTATTTTGTTTCATCAGACCAGAGGACATTTCTCCAAAAAGTAAGATCTTGTTCCACATGTGCAGTTGCAAACCGTAGTCTGGCTTTTTTTGAAGGTTTGTAGCAGTGGCTTCTTCCTTGCTGAGCGCCTTTCAGGTTATGTCGATATAGGACTTGTTTAACTGTGGATATAGATACTTTTGTCCCTTTCCTCCAGCATCTTCACAAGGTCCTTTGCTGTTGTTCTGGGATTGATTTGCAGTTTTCAAACCAAAAGTAAGTTCATCTCTAGGAGACAGAACCTTCCTGAGCGGTATGACGGCTGCYTGGTCTCATGGTGTTTATTCCTGAGTACTATTGTTTGTACAGATGAAAGTGGTACCTTCAGGCGTTTGTAAATTGCTCCCAAGGATGAACCAGACTTGTGGAGGTCTACAACTTTTTTCTGAGGTCTTGGTTGATTTCGTTTGATTTACCCATGATGTCAGGCAAAGAGGAACTGAGTTTGAAGGTATGCCTTCAAATACATCCACAGGTATACCTCCAATTGACTCAAATTATGTCAATTAGCCTATCAAAAGCTTCTAAAGCCATGACATCTTTTTCTGGAAGATGTTTAACGCCACAGTCAACTTAGTGTATGTAAACTTCTGACCCACTGGAATTGTGATACCGTGAAATATAAGTGAAATAATCTCTCTGTAAACAATTGTTGGAAAAATTACTTGTGTCATGCACAAACTAGATGTCCTAACCGACTTGCCAAAACTATAGTTTGTTAACAAGAAATTTGTGGAGTGGTTGAAAAACAAGTTTTAATGACTCCAACCTAAGTGTATGTAAACTTCCGACTTCAACTGTACATAGTTCAGAAAACACACAATCAAGCATACACAAAATAAAAAATGTTTTTGTTTTTATATTTGACAAGCTGAATGTCAATAATTGATGCCCAGACCTGGAAACACATCAGATGGTTTCCACAACATGTGAGCAATATCAGAAAAAAAATAGGATTGATAGACCTAACAACTAGAAAGGGGATTGATAGACCTAACAACTATAAATGGGATTGATAGACCTAACAACTAGAAAGGGGATTGATAGACCTAACAACTATAAATGGGATTGATAGGCCTAACAACTAGAAATGGGATTGATAGACCTAACAACTATACATGGGATTGATAGACCTAACAACTAGAAGTGGGATTGATAGACTTAACAACTAGAAAGGGGATTGATAGACCTAACAACTAGAAAGGGGATTGATAGACCTAACAACTAGAAAATGGGATTGATAGACCTAACAACTAGAAAATGGATTGATAGACCTAACAACGAGAAAGGGGATTGATAGACCTAACAACTAGAAAGGGGATTGATAGGCCTAACAACTAGAAACAAGAAGCTGATTAAAACCTCATAAATGTAATTGGCAAAATGTAGATCTCCGCCTAAATAGACATGCTCAATGTAACGCTATTCATGTGTAAGGACATGATCTGATGTAAAAATTGGTATATTTGGAAAGAATACTCGTCGGAGATTATGCGGAAATGATCAGAAGATAGATAGGAGTTACAGTTGAAGTCGGAAGTTTATATACTACTTAGCCAAATACATTAAAATCAGTTTTCACAATTCCTGACATTATCCTAGTAAAAATTCCCGTTTTAGGTCAGTTAGGATCACACTTTATTTTAAATGTGAAATGATCAGAATAATATAGAAGAGAATTATTTTTTCAGTTTTTTCTTATCACATTCCCAGCATGTCAGAAGTTTACATCACTCAATTAGTATTCGGTAGCATGCCTTTAAATTATTCAACTTGGGTCAACGTGTCGGGTAGGCTTCCACAAGTTCCCACAATAATTTTTTGGCCCATTCCCTCCCTGACAGAGCTGGTGTATACTGAGTCAGGTTTTGTAGGATCTCTTGCTCTCACATGCTTTTTGGGGGGGGGGTATGAGGTCAGGGCTTGTGATGGCCACTCCAATACCTTCGTGTCCTTCAGCCATTTTGCCACAACTTTGGAAGTATGCTTGCGGGTCATTGTCCATTTGGAAACCATTTGCGACCAAGCATTTAACTTCCGACTGATGTCTTGAGAATGCTGCTTCAATATATCCACATAATTTCCTACCTCATGATGCCATCTATATTTGTGGAAGTGCACCAGTCCGCTCCTGCATGCAAAGACAACCCACGTGCTTCGGTTGGGGATGGGGTTCTTCAGCTTGCAAGCTTCCCCCTTTTTCCTCCCAACTATAACGATGGTCATTATGGCCAAACAGTTCTAATTTTGTTTCATCAGACACGAGGACATTTCTCCAAAAGTAAGATCTTGTTCCAATGGCTAGTTGCAAACCGTAGTTCTGGCCTTTTTTGAAGGTTTATGTAGCGTGGCCTTCTTCCTTGCTGAGCGGCCTTTCAGGTTTATGTCGATATAGGACTTGTTTTACTGTGGATATAGATACTTTTGTCCTTTCTTTCCTCCAGCATCTTCACAAGGTCCTTTGCTGTTGTTTCTGGGATTGATTTTGCAGTTTTCAAACCAAGTAAGTTCATCTCTAGGAGACAGAACCTTCTCTGGCGGTATGACGGCTGCGTGGTCTCATGGTGTTTTATTCTGAGTACTATTGTTATGTAGCAGAATGAAAGTGGTACTTCAGGCGTTTGTAAATTGCTCCAAGGATGAACCAGACTTGTGGAGCTCTACAACTTTTTCTGAGGTCTTGGTTGATTTCGTTTGATTTATACCCCATGATGTCAGGCAAGAGGAACTGAGTTTGAAGTGTATGCCTTCAAATACACCACAGGTATACCTCCAATTGACTCAAATTAGCATTACTCAAAGCTATTCTAAGCCATTGAACTATCTTTTCGGAAGTTTTCCAACGTTTCCAAGCACAATAAAGTGTATGTAAACTTCTGACCGCACTAGGAATGTGATACGTGAAATATATAGTGAAATAATCTCTCTGTAAAACAATTGTTGGAAAATTAATGTGTCAGCACAAACTAATGTCCTAACCGACTTGCACAAAACTATAGTTGTTAACAAGAAAATTGTGGAGTGGTTGAAAAAACAAGTTTTCAATGATCCAACCTAAGTGTATGTAAACTTGCCGACTTCAACTGTACATAGTTCAGAAAAACCACAAATCAAGCCAATACAACAAATCAAAAATGTTTTTTTTTATATTTTTACAAGCTGAAAGTCAATTATTGATGCCCAGACCTGGAAACACATCAGATGGCTCCACACAACATGTGAACAAATATCCAGGAAGAAAAAAATGGATTAATAGCCTAACAACTAGAAAGGGGATTGATAGACCTAACAACTAAAGAAAGGGGATTGATAGACCTAACACACTAGAAAGGATTGAACCTAACAACTAATATGGATTGATAGACCTAACACAACTATGAAAGGGGTTGATAGACCTAACAACTAGAAATGGGAATTGATAGGCCTAACAACTAGAAAGGGATTGATAGGCCTAACAACTAGAAAATGGGAGGTTGATAGGCCTAACAACTAGAAATGTGCAGATGTTGTAGTAAGTGGTGTCAGCGTGTGGCCACGGGACATTTCCAAATTGTCCCTAAACCTTCCAAAGTTGCAAATGTCTGTAAATTAGATACCTCCCACGCTGCTTATTACATATTTGCAATCACTAAATGCTATTTGTCAGTATAAAAAACAATGTATAAAGTATCAACCTCACTGAAACATGTGGTGGATGTTATGGGGTATCCAGGGAGCATTCAAGTGTCCTTTCAACTCTCTCAAGAGTGTCTGAATGTGGTAATTGCACTGTTTTCTGAACACCGGGTGGCTCTAAAAGAATTATGTTCACTATAAAAACAACATTTATTACAACACCAAGCTCTCTCAATTCATTGTGTTGGTGGACATCCAGGGGATAACCAAGTGTTTTCTATCATATTTGTCATGCACAAAATAAATAGTGGACATTTGATGTTCCATTAAGTAATCATACCCCCACCCCCCCCCCCCTTAAAGAATGATTTAGATCACATG
>NW_019942697.1:41316-49859 GCF_002910315.2 Salvelinus sp. IW2-2015
TGGGATTGATAGACCTAACAACTAGAAAGTGTAGGCCTAAATTGAAATGAGATACCTAACAACTGAATGGATTGATTAGCCAACACTAATGTTTCCTAACATAGAAAGGGATTGATAGACTAACAACCTAGAAATGGGATTGGATAGACCTAACAACTAGAAAGAGGATGATACTAAAAACAGAAATGATATACTAAACTAGAAAGGGGATGATGAACTAATGGGATTGTGCCTAACAACTAAAATGGGATTCATAGGACATAACAACTAGAAAATGGGATTGATAGACCTAACAACTAGAAATGGGATTGATAGACAACCACCTAAAATGGGATTATAGACTACAACTGGAATTGCATAGCATAACAAACACTAGAAATGGGATTGATAGGACCTAACAACTAGAAATGGATTGATAGCCTAACAACTAGAAAGGGATTGATTAAGGCCTAACAACTAACGAAAGAGGATTTGATAGGCCTAACAAACTAGAAAAGGGATGATAGGCCTAACAACTAGAAGGGATTGATAAGACCTAAAACGTATAAGGGGATTGATAGACCTAACAACTAGAAAGGGATTGATAGACCTAACAACTAGAAAGGGGATTGATGGCCTAACAACTAGAATGGATTGATAGCCTAAACAACTAGAAAGGGATTGATAGACCTAAAAACTAGAAATGGGATTGATAGACCTAACAACTAGAAATGGGAATTGATAAGGCTAACAACTAGAAATGGATTGATAGACCTAACAACTAGAAATGGGATTGATAGGCCTAACACTAGAAATGGGATTGATAGACCTAACAACTAGAAATGGGATTGATAGACTAACAACTAGAAAGGATTGATAGCTAACACTGAAATGGATTGATAGACTAACAACTAGAAATGGGATTGATAGGCCTAACAACTAGAAATGGGATTGATAGACCTAACAACTAGAAATGGGATTGATAGACCTAACAACTAGAAATGGGAATTGATAGACCTAACAACTAGAAGGGATTGATAGGCCTAACAACTAGAAATGGATTGATAGACCTAACAACTAGAAATATATCGACTGGGATTGATAGACCTAACAACTAGAAAGGGGATTTGATAGGCCTACAACAACTAGAAATGGGATTGATAGGCTAACAACTAAGAAATGGGATTGATAGACCTAACAACTAGAAATGGGATTGATAGACCTAACACTAGAAAATGGGATTGATATGACCTAACAACTAGGAAAATTGGGATTGATAGACGATAACAACATAGAAACGGGGAATAGATAGACCAAAACAACTAGAAATGGGATTGATAGACCTAAACAACTAGAAAGGGATTGAAGCCTAACAACTAGAAAGGGGATTGATAGGCCTACAACTAGAAAGGGATTGATAGGCCTAACAACTAGAAAGGGGATTGATAGACCTAACAACTTAGGAACATGGGGATTGATAGACTAACAAACTAGAAAGGGGATTGATAGGCAACAATAGAGGGGATTGATCGACTAACAACTAGAAGGGGATGATAGACCTAAACAATAGAAAGGGGATTGATAGACCTAACAACGAGAAAGGGGATTGATAGACCTAACAACTAGAAAGGGATTGATAGGCCTAACAACTAGAAAGGGGATTGATAGCCTAACAACTAGAAATGGGATTGATAGGCATACAACTAGAAATGGGATGATAGACCTAACAACTAGAAATGGGATTGATAGACCTAACACCTAGAAATGGATTGATGACCTAACAACTGGAAATGGGATTGATAGACCATAACAACTAGAAAGGGATTGATAGACCTAACAACTAGAAATGGGATTGATAGACCTAACAACTAGAAAATGGGATTGATAGGCCTAACAACTAGACAAGTGGGATTATAGACCTAACAACTAGAAATGATTGATGACCTAACAACGTAGAAAATGGATTGATAGACCTAACAACTAGAAATGGGAATTGATAGGCCTAACAACTAGAAAATGGATTGATAGACCTAACAACTAGAAATGGGATTGATGGCGACCTAACAACTAGAAAATTGGGTTGATAGACCTAAACAACGTAGAAAGGGGATTGATAGGCCTAACAACTAGAAATGGGTCTTGATAGACCTAACAACTAGAAATGGGTTGATAGCCTAACAACTAGAAATGGGATGATAGACCTAACAACTAGAAAGGGATTGATAGACCTAACAACTAGAAAGGGATTGATAGGCCAACAACTGAAGAAAGGGATTTGATAGACCTAACACACTAGAAATGGGATTGATAGGCCTAACAACTAGAAATGGGATTGATAGACCTAACAACTAGAAATGGGTTGAGATAGACCTAACACAACTAGAAATGAGGATTGATAGACCTAACAACTGAAAGAGGATTGATAGGCCAACAACTAGAAATGGGATGATAGACCTAACAACTAGAAGGTGGATTGATAGACCTAACAACTAGAAAGGGGATTGATAGGCTAACAACTAGAAAGGGATTGATAGGCAATAACAACTAGAAATGGGATTGATAGGCCATAACAACTAGAAATGGGATTGATAGACTAACAACTAGAAAATAGCCCACTAAAATGGGAATTGATAGCGCTAACAACTGGATAATGGGATTGATAGACTATAACAACTAGAAGGGGATTGATAGACCTAACAACTAAGAAAGGGATTGATAGACCTAACAACTAGAAAGGGGATTGATAGACCTAACAACTAGAAAGGGGATTGATAGGCTAACAACTAAGAAGGGATTGATAGCCTAACAACTAGAAATGGGATGATAGGGATAACAACTGAAATGGGATTGATAGACCTAACAACTAGAAAGGGGATTATAGGCCTAAAATAGAAAGGGGATTGATAGACCTAACATACTATAGAAAAGTGGGATTGATAGACCTAACAACTAGAAATGGGATTGATAAGACCTAACAACTAGAAAAGGGATTGATAGACTAACAACTAGAAAGGGGATTGATAGGCCTAAACAACTAGAAAGGGATGATAGAGCCTAACAACTAGAAATGTGGATTGATAAGGCTAACAACTAGAAATGGGATTGATAGACCTAACAACTAGAAATGGATTGATAGACCTAACAACTAGAAATGGAATGATAGACGCTAAACAACTAGAAATGGGATTGATGACCTACACAACTAGAAAGGGATTGATAGACCTAACAACTAGAAAATGGGATTGATAGACCTAACAACTAGAAAGGGGATTGATAGCCTAACAACTAGAAATGGGATTGATAGACCCAACAACTAGAAATGGGATTGATAGGCCTAACAACTAGAAAATGGATTGATAGACCTAACAACTAGAAATGGGATTGATAGGCCTAACAACTAGAAATGGGATTGATTAGACCTAACAACTAGAATGGGATTGATAGACTAACAACTAGAAGATGGGATTGATAGACCTAATACAACTAGAAAGGGATTGATAGGCCTAACAACTAGAAATGGATTGATAGGAAACTAAACAACTAGAAATGGGATTGATAGCCTAACAACTAGAAATGGGATTTGATTAGACCTAACAACTAGAAAGATGGATTGATAGACCTATACAACTAGAAGGGGATTGATAGGCCTAACAACTAGAAAGGGATTGATAGACCTAACAACTAAAATGGGATTGATAGGCCTAAACTAGAAAAAAAAAAAAAAAAATGGGATTGATAGAAGCCTAACAACTAAAATGCCGGCGATTGACTAGACTAACAACTAGAAATGGGATTGACTAGGCACCTAAAAATTAGAAAGGAGGATGTATCAGACCTAACAACTAGAAAGGGATTTGATAGACCTAACAACTAGAAAGGGGATGAATAGACCTAACAACCAGAATAGGATGATAGGCCTAACAACTAGAAATGGGATTGATAGACATAACAACTAGAAGTGGGATTGATAGACCTAACAACTGAGAAATGGGAATTGATAGACCTACGTATTGTCTTCATAGAATGGATTGATGAGATAACAACTTGGAAATGGGGATTGGATAGACATAACATAGAAAGGCGGATTGATAGGACCTACAAATAGAAATGGGCATTGCGTAGACGTAACAACTAAAAAGGGGATGATCAGGCTAAAACTAGAAAGGGATTGATAGGGGGTATTACCAACTAGAAGGGATGATAAGGCTAGACATAGAAGGGATTGATAGACCTATAAAGTGGTTGTTCCACTGGATATCATAAGGTGAATGCACCAATTTGTAAGTCGCTCTGGATAAGAGCGTCTGCTAAATGACTTAAATGTAAATGTAAATCATCAGATAACATGGCAATAGGCTAGATCGGTTCCTACCAACCTAAGGATTCATTTCATACCCCCAATGTATCTATAGCTCAAACACAGACCAAATGGAAGCGTGCCTTGTAAGGCGTTTGCTGTTTGGTGAAAGCTTGGTGTAAAATTAAACATGTTGACTCTCGGGGCTGGTGATCAATAACGGTAGGTCACAGGCAGACAAATAAGACAWCCTCATGATCTATGGAGTCCCYGCATTCGGTGTGAATCAACGTACWCCGTGTTCATTTTGTTTATGCTTCACYACGTCAACGTGGAATGTAGGTAGCAGCCATCTTGAAATGAGGTCATTGGCTTTAAGGCACAGATCAATAGCCAAGATACTCAGCTTTCCGCAGACACCTTGCTTTTTCAGATAGGGGCTATAATACCACACTGAATGGATTTAAAAACACAACTAGTGTCCCTAAATATGGGGACTTTACAGAGGTTTTAAACAGCAAGATCATTACACAGGTGCACCTTGTGCTGGAGACAATAAAAGGCCACTCTAAAACAGATCTGATCCCTCAAGGGGAACCTGGGAGGGTGGGCCGTCTTCAGTTGCCAGTACCGCTTGCATGTCTTCAGATGTAAAATTCTTAAGTCCCAAAAATAATTCTGCTGTAGCCACAATAATGTCCAGTTTCTTAGACTTCTTTGAGACTTGAGACATACAGTTTATAACTGTGGCAATGAACACTACAAAAACCCACCTTAAGACACAGGCAGTGTTTAATTTGTGTCACGGCTCTTGTCGGAATGCATGGACCAAAATGCAGCGTGGTAACTGTTCATGATGTTTTTTSTTTTTTTAAACACTCGAACAAAATAACAAAGAGAAAAAAACGAAAACAGTTCTGTCAGGTGCAGACACTAAACAGAAAATAACTACCCACAAAAACCCCAACGGAAAAGGACAACTTATATATGATCCCCAATCAGAGACAACGATGTGYGAACCACACAAACATAGAAATAAAGAAACTAGAATGCCCACCCTAGTCACTCCCTGGCCTAACCAAAACAGAGAATAAAAGCCTCTCTATGGCCAGGGCGTGACAATTTGAGCCAGATCCTCTCCGTTTTGGGCTGTTTCAGTACCTCTCCTGCCATGAAAATTGTATTGTAACTTTTTGCAATGTAAAAATTATAAAAGCAAACAAAGATCATTCACGCTTCCTCTTCGTTAATTGCCCCCTCCCCCCCCCCAAAAAAATCTAAATTATTTACGTAATGTGGATTAAGTAGATCTTCAGCCCAGGCCTGATATTCTAAGAATTTATTTCGGGTTGGGTCGACCCAGCCTATGCTTTGCATAAACATTGGTAACCTACGTTTTTTAGACCAGTATGTGCGTGGCCGGTGGCTGTAGTGTGACCGTGGCTGTGGCTGTGTGTGGCCGTGGCTGTATGTGACCGTGGCTGTATGTGACCGTGGCTGTGGTGTGGGCCAGTGGCTGTATTGTGACCGTGGCTGTGTGTGGCCGTGGCCGTGCTTGTGTGTGGCCGGGTTGGTGGGGGTCGGTGCGCTGTGTTGGTGGCCTCGTGTGTGGCGGTGGGGGAGTGAGCCGGGGGCCGTGTGGCTGGTGTGGCTGTGTGGTGGCCGGTGGCTGTATGTGCACCGTGGCTGTTATGTGATGACCGTGGCTGGTGGTGTGGCCGTGGTGTATGTGACCTGGCTGTGTGTGGCCGCGTTTGGGTGGACGCGCGGCGTGGGCCCGTGGCTGTGTGTGGCCGCGTGGCTTGTGTGTGCCGTGGCTGGTGGTGCCTTGCCCGTGTGTGGCTGTGGGTTGGCCGTGGCTTTGTGGCCTGTGTGTGACCGTGCGCTGGGTGGTGGGGTGCGTGCCCGTGTTGGGGCTGTTGGTGCTGTCGATGGCCGTGGGCGTGGCTGTGTGTGCCCGTGGGCTGTTGGGTGGCTGTGGTGTGGCTGTGGGTGGCTGTGGTGGCGTGTGTCGCTGTGGTGTGGGCGTGGGCCTGTGTGTGGCCGTGCCCACGTGTGTGGGCGTGTGGGTGGCGCGCTGGCTGTGTGGCTTTGTGGCTGTGTGTGGCCGGGCTGTGTGTGGCGGGCTGTGTGTGGCCGTGGTTGTGTGTGGCCGTTGGCTGTATGTGGCTGTGGGTGGCTCGTGGCGTCGGCCTGTAATGTGGCTGTGGGTTGGCCGTGGGCTGTGGCTGTGGTGTGGCTGTGTGTGGCCGTGCCCGTGTGTGGCCGTGCCCGTGTGTGGCTGTGTGTGGCCGTGGCTGTGTGTGGCCGTGGCTGTGTGTGGCTGTGGCTGTGGCTGTGTGACTAATGCTCCTGTACTTTTCAAAAGAACTAGAATGAGATTAATTTTCTATAATCTCTCTCCCTCTCTCTGCTCTGATAGACGTGAGCCTGCAACTCTCATTTCTCCAGCGTTGCACTTCATCATTTATATCCTTATAGAATCATAGCCGTGCGAAGGGCTCTGGATGAGCTGCAGCCCCCCTTGATTAATTTAAATACATTTGCCAAAGTTACAGAATTACTGCTGTCTATTCAGAAAGAAATGAAATAATTTAGAAAAGCTTACAAAATCAGTAGAAGGCCTATAATTTAGCCACAGAGGATCAATAGCTTTCTTTTTTTAATTGCGTAGTTGTGGATCGTGTGTAGACCAATAACAAAGAATAGTCTACAGTCGGGAACGTGCGGCAAATCTGTTAGTGAACAGCATGCAAATAAAACGGGCCTTTTTTCAACATTTATAATAAAATTGCGGGAAATACAGGTTGGAAAACAAAAGTCTCCCGCTGAAGAGAGAAGACTCTAATCGGTCTGCTATAGGCTGACCAACTTCCAAATATTATGTAGGGAGTTTTTCCTAGCCACTGTGCTTCTACATCTGCATTGCTTGCTGTTTGGGGTTTTAGGCTGGGTTTCTGTACAGCACTTTGTGACATCAGCTGATGTAAAAAGGGCTATGTAAATACATTTGATTTGATTGATTATAAAGGTGATTTTATTTTGGGGTTTTTCATTTGTCCCAGTACCTCAGAGCTCGCCAGGCCACTTCCCTCTCTCTCTCACACTTTTGTTCCGCCACTTCCTGATTTACAAATGAAACACTGAACACACAGGGTATCTTTTGACTGGCGGCAAACAGTTACTGCAGGCTGTGGTGCGTCCACTACCATATCTTCTCTAGCATCACTTGTTTTCTCAGATATTTTAAATCGCATCCGCATTGGAGATTTTCTTTTTTTTTGCCACCTCAATCTCCTTCATCTTTACTTGGTAATCCAGGAAGGCGGGATCATGATCCCGCCCACCACAACTGCAACGCCGTCGTCCAGTTACAAAACCCGTTCTTCATTATACTCCGTCCGTCTGCACACACTTGAAACATGGCCAAATCCTTTACAGTTCTCACACTGCAGTGGTGTGGGGAAGGAAAGCTCATACTGCGTATCTAAGGTGCCAAGTCTAGTGCTGCGTGTGTTATGGGGAATAGTGGCCATGTTAGTTGCACTATATTAGTATTGAGGAATAGGGTGCCAATTTAGTGCACTTATAGTAGGGGAAATAGGCGGTGCAAGTTAGTGCACTAGTATAGTATGGCGAATAGGGTGCAAGTAGATGCCATTATATAGGTATGCGGGAATTAGCTGGTGACATGGCTAGGGTACAGGTAGGGTTCCATTCATATTTCCTCCAGGAAACAGACCGGGAATGAATATATTCCTTGGTGTTTTGGGCCAGCAGTGAGAAGCTGTGTGTTCGGTGTGTGATTGTTTGGTGGTCCAGCTTTAATGAGCGGGATTACCTGGTTCCAGCTGGGTGCAATTGGCCCAAAAATGAGCGCTTGACAGCTTTTTAGAGCTACAAGCGCTCTGGATCTGTCTGATTCTGTTCTGTTTCTGTCTGATCTGTCTTCTGTTCTTGTCTGTCTGTTCTGTTCTGTCTGTTTTCTGTCTGTTCTGTCATGTCTTGTCTTGTCTGTCTGTCTTGTCTGTCTGGGGCTGTCTGTCTGTCTGTCTGTTCTGTCTGGCTGTCTGTCTTGTCATGTCTGTTCTGGTCTGTTGTCCTCTTCTCTCTCTCTCTCTCTCTCTCTCTCTCTCTCTCTCTTCTCTCTCTCTCTGTTTCATGTTTGAATGGAGAAGAAAAACAGAAAGGTCTGGTCGGTCCCTGTTGTGTACTTTGATAAAGAGGCCCCTCCTACGCATGTGAAGCTTGGCTCTGTAAGGAACGC
>NW_019942697.1:49884-53726 GCF_002910315.2 Salvelinus sp. IW2-2015
AGAGACAGAGACAGAGACAGAGACAGAGACAGAGACAGAGACAGAGACAGAGACAGAGACAGAGACAGAGACAGAGACAGACAGACAGACAGACAGACAGACAGACAGACAGACAGACAGACAGATCCAGCTGCTTGTAGCTCTACAAAGCTGTCAAACCTCATTTGGGCCAATTGCCCAGCTGGAACCAGGTAATCAAGCTCATTAACGACCACACAAACAATCACACACGAACACACAGCTTCTCACTGCATGCCAAACCCCAGGAATAATTCATTTCCCGGTCTGTTACCTGGAGGAAATATGAAATGGAACCCTACCATGTCACCCTACCATGGCACCCTATTCCCCATACTATATAATGCACTAACTTGGCACCCTATTCCCCATACTATGTAGTGCACTAACTTGGCACCCTATTCCCCATACTATATAGTGCACTAACTTGGCACCCTATTCCCCATACTATATAGTGCACTAGGTAATAGGGTGCCATTTGCGACACAARCCTAGACTCTACTGTGGGTCTGGATGAAACACTACCCTTCCAGACTGGGTTTACATGAGTGTCTCAAATGGCACCCTATACTACAGTCGGCTCTGGTCAAAAGTAGTCCACTATGTAGGGAATAGGGTACATTTTTTGGAAGCAGATAGTGTCTCTGCATTGCTTCATTCTGTTGTGTTATTTTTTATAAAAGGAGCTCTGTAGATACAGAGGTAGTCGTACCTCATTGTATATGTGACTCGTTTCAGGAAATGAGGCGTATGTCACCTGTCACTACTTCACAGGAGAGCCATTTGAATGTAAACTTCTTTTTTTTTTATCAAAATGCCATTTTTGGGCAGAAATGCTTTCTGGCACATGTGAATTTTCATCTGCCTTATTAACAAACTTGTGTGGCATCTGTAAATACGAAATAAAATAGTTAAATTATAAGCCAAGTTGGTTTAGCAATGGACAAAGTCAGGAACCTTCCCGCTAGCCATGATTGGCTTGAGATAATGAGTGGGCTGGACATGCCGAGAGATGAGTTCCGATTGGTKTGCCATGTAGCWKGCTTCTGTCTATTACATGAGCTGGTCAGTATTTGTAGGTAATCCTTTTCTAACGCTGTTTTTTTAAAAAGGTTGGTCTCCTCTCTCTGGAGGACCGTCACGAAAGTCTTGGAGAGGAGAAGAGACCAAGTCAGCGTGGGTAAGTATTCATAATGACGTTTTTTAAATAAATAGAACACTAACAAAACAAACACTAAACAGAAAACAACCACCCACAAACAAAAGTGTGAAAACAGGCTACCTAAGTATGCTCTCAATCGAGACAATATAGTAGGCTGCTCCTGATTGAGACCACACCAGACAAACACATAGAAATAGAAACCTGACTGCAACATGAATACCCACCCACATTCACACCCTACCAAACTAAAAATAGAAACTCAAAGCAATCTACGTCCAGGCGTACATGACCGGGTTTTGAAATCATGAAGGCCCGGTAATTAGAGTATGATAGCTAAGGAGATGGAGAAAACTTTGAGCCTTTGATTGCAAATACGCAGAGGGAGTCAACAAAGAGACACACGAAGCTGTATAAAACTGTGTATCTTCAGAGCTGATTTGCATCGCTAGTTTATAGCCTAATGTTAGCTAACTAACATTGAACCTGGTTGGTAGTACTGCAATTCATGCAGGATAGTAACGTTATGATTACATTATGTTCATATGTAGCTACTAGCCACATGTCTTAATAACAAAAGACTCCACTACGCAAGTAACCATTTCAATAGAATGTTCATGATGTCATTGACGTAGCTGGTAAATTCGCTCTGGCGATCTACTCCGATTTCAGAGCACTCTCGTTTGAGTGTGCCAGAGCGCAGAATAACTGAGGAATTTACGAACGCTCAATACCCGTTAAATATGGCTGGTGTCAGTAAATGTCTGGGAAAAAAAGCGTAATTTAATTGTTGGCAGCAACACAGTTACAGTCACCAATGCTCTGGATAACATAAAAAAACATCCTAGCTCTGCTAGGGCAAGTAAAATGGTCAYAGTGAGGTGTTCTTTCATTTGTATCTGGAAGTAGCTAGCAAGCTAGCCAACGTTAGCCWGTTAGCTTGGGAGCATGACTGCTGTTGTGAGGTCAGAACGCTCAGATCAACCCTACTCCMCGGCCAGAGAATCTAGAGTYTGCTCTGAATTTACGTACTGACAATCTGACYAACGACCAAGGGCACATTKTGGCACTCCAGATTGAATTTACGAACACACCCGTAGTATAAACCAGCTTTTAGTCTTGAAATATTTSGTTGTTTAGTACATYGCCTCACATGTGAAWCCTTAAAGAGATGGGTAGGGCTAAGGCGGGTGGGTGTGGGTGGTGAGGGTGTGAATAATGCTGAATGGATGTAGACAAAGAAGAGCTCTCCAGTAGGTTTGCCATTTTCTCAACAGTGAGGTTACAAGTTTATCAACTTTCAAAGCAGAATTACTTCCCCATTGTTCCTCAACTGTAGTGTTGATCTGCCATTTTCTAGTCTCTACTTTTATCCAATGTAAAAAAACAACAACATAAGACCGAATCGAGCCGGTTGGTCACATTTTATATAAATGGAGCTCTCTAGATACAGAGGCAGTTGTACCTGATGCTATTTTATATAAATGGAGCTCTCTAGATACAGAGGCAGTTGTACCAATCATAAACATTAACAGTAACATTCAACATACACAGAAGTCTTCAAAGCATAACAGACATTACACATGTCAGTATGTTATAGGATATCGCTACGTAGGTTGGTTGGCGCAAATTGTATAGGGGTCAATTGGTTAACACGCACACCTACACAAGTTAACATAATAAACATAAATTGGGTTGTAATTTACCAATGGTGTTTGTTCTTTCACTGGTTTGCCTCTGTTCTCACTGTTTCGTCTTGTGGAACGAGGTCAAAATATCTGCTTGCTAGTGATAGAATAGAGGTGGAAGACTGGCAAGGGGGCAGCTCGCTCACTTCTAACGTGGACGCTATTCATCACCAATGAGGTACTCGCACCAGTAATGAAATTATTAGCCTGGACGGGAGCGATAGGCTTGCGTGGTGCGAGGGTTGATGCGAGGTTTTTAATTTTAAGAATTTCCTCGCGGATATTACAGGAGGACCCCCCTCAGAGTCACCAACAGATCACAAAGAATTCGAAAACAAATCCATTTTGGATAAACTCCGCATATCTATGGGTGAAATTCACCCAGGTGGGGGGCCATCACTAGCAGCAATATATTTGTGACCTGTTTGCCACAAGAAAATAGGGCAACCAGTGAAGTAAACAAACACCATTGTAAATACAACCCATATTTATGTGTTATTTATTTTTAACTTGTGTGCGCTCTTAACATTTATGACAGCTACACACTGCACTGTATATATATAATAGACATTGTTGTAATGTCTTTAGATGCTTTGGAAACTTCTTGTATTCGTGTAATGGTTTACTTGTTAATTTTATATTGTTTATTTCTACTTTTGGTTATATTATGCTACCTACTTGCTTTGGGCAAGGTTTATACACATGTTTCCTCATGCCAAATAAGCCCTTGGAATTGTAATGTGAATTGAATTGGGAGAGAGGAGAGAGAGAGAAGAGAGAGGAGAGAGAGAGAGAGAGAGAGAGGAGGAGAAAGAACGAGAGAGAGAGAGAGCGAGAGAGAGAGAAAGAGGACAGAGAGAGAGACAGACAGACATGACAGAGAGAGCAGAGGAGAGATAGAGAGCAGATGTCAGAGGGACAGTAGAGAGGACAGAGAGGAACAGAGAGAGATAGAGGAGCGACAGAGCACACGAGAT
>NW_019942697.1:54881-65655 GCF_002910315.2 Salvelinus sp. IW2-2015
TGATGCTATTTTATTATAATGAATCAAGTGAGCAGCTGTACTGAGCTTATTAAAGGAGCTCTACTAGATACAGGCGTTGTTACCTTTGAATGCTTTTTTATATAAAATACGGTTGTAGCTCTCTAGATAACAGAGCAGTTGTACCTGATGCTATTTTATATAAATGGAGCTCTCTAGATACAGAAGGCAGTTGTACCTGATGCTATTTTATATAAATGAGAGCTCTCTAGATAAGAGGCAGTTGTACCTGATGCTATTATTATATAAATGGAGCTCTCTAAGATACAGAGGCAGTTGTACCTGATGCTATTTTATATAAATGGAGCTCTGTAGATACGGAAGTAATTGAACCTGATGTTCATCCTTGTTTGTAAACTCCTCAGGGATCTGTTAGCAGAATAAAACGGAGAAGCAGCATGAGATTGGATCATTTATATTACATTATTCCTAACATCTCCGAGGCACGCACAAAGTATCTAAAATTGTTATCTTGTAGCAAGCTGGAAGGAGCCCTTCAGTCGGTTTGTTTCAATCAAATGTTTAACTAATGGCCACCGCAGGGGAGCTGATAGAATAAACTGAATCAAGTTGTATTACATTCAAATTATCAGGCCTTCGCAGAGACCCTCTGGAGTTAGTCAGAGAGAGAGAGATGTACTGGGAGGCAGTGGGAGGGAGGGAGATAGAGAGTGAGGAAATTGAGACAGAGAGAGACAGAGAGAGAGGACAGAGAAACAGAGGAGAAGAGAGACTGAGAGACAGAGAGAGACAGAGAGAGACAGAGAGACAGAGAAAGAAGAGAGACAGAGAGAGAGAGAGGTCACGATCAGATGAGCTCCTGCATTTTTCAGCATTTTCTTTAAAAAAGATACATTTAGAGTTAGATAAACTTGGATTTTTTGTCAGGAACACATACAGGATGCTACCCTCTAACAACATAACCCTCACTTCAAATCAAAAACTCGAAACCTACAACCTGATTGTTGACGGAAATTTACAGAATCACCTGAAAAGTTCACAAATACCAAGGATTAATTATTCTATACAGCAAATTCTCTGGAAAACAACAGAAACCTGAGAAACACCACCCAACCTGGAACTGAGTGAGTAATGTTTAGTCTGAAACTATATTCTATTTCCAAAAGCCAAGAAGAATAATACAATGACATTACTTTATAAGGACTGAATAGTAACATAACTCTGCCAAGCTTGATACAACTTCATCTAGCACTAAGTGTCAAGTGAGAGGGTGTCAAAGCCATTAGCCCAACAATGCAGGAGAGTCGAATAGTCTACCCCAACCAAATGGAGAGGCCTTAGAAGCTGCCTCCCGCTGTTCAGAGGTAATTCAAATACAGTACCCTGTCATTGTAAAGAATGATAAGGCAAGAAAAGATCACAAAATGAAGCTCCTTATGGAAAATCAAGAGACACTTTTGCTGACTATTACAAAAATGGGAACATCAGCAACCTATCTTCTACACAAACCATCAGTGGCATGGCACAGTGCTATATTTAGCACACTACCCCTTTGTAAGAGAAGGGGGTTAACGAGGGGTGGAAACATCAGGATACTTGACAACGAGGACTCTGAGTCAGCTAATATAAATCTATATAAGTCTGGACAGTAATGGTACAGGCAATCACAAACAGTTTCAGCTGGACTTTCACCAAATCAAAGAATAGCCCAGCAGGAGAAGCTCTCCCTTGATAAAGACTACCCCACCCAAGCGGGTCAGACCAGACGTCTTCATCATATAACCACACAGACGAGCAACCTCAGAGCAGACAGTCAACCTCCCGTAGTACAGAGTACTTCTCCCTCATTCGAAATGAAGGATAAATTCACCCAGCTGGGTAAGGCAGGTTGAGCGGAACAGCAGCCGTGATCACCACCTACGTCATGCACAGACCCAGACAAGCAGTCCAGCACACACAACACCCCCTACCAGACCTGGAGAGCGGAGGTGGAGAAAGACATATCTGCACTATGGAGCAGTGGTGAACACCTCAACCAGAGAAAGAGCAGGAGCAGGAGAAGAACAGAGCACATAGAGGAGAGGATCAGACTACAGGAGGAGAGGGGAGAGGGGGATGGAGGAGAGATCTAGACTACAGGAGGAGAGGGAGAAGGGGATGGAGGAGAGGATCAGACTACAGGAGGAGAGGTGAGGGGATGGCATGTGACAGAGAACAACCCCACTAGGAGGTGGCCATCCCCACAGAGACGCCAGCAGAACGCCACCTAGCACCCGACAAAAGTCTCGACACCACAGCAGAACAGTCCACACCAGACCCTGACCATAGAAACGACATCACAACAGAACAGACAAAAGAAAACCCCAAGCCCAGCAGCTCTCACCCCTCTGAGCACCCCCCCTGTCAGCCACCCTGATAGCCCTCCTGACAACCCCCCACACCCACTGAGAAAACACAAGACACAGATTGTCCTTCTTATGGACTCAAATGGGAAATATATAGAAGAAAAAAAACTTTTTCCCAAACACAGTGTGTCTAAACTCTGGGTGTCCAAACACCAGCGCGCCCTAGAAGACCTTCTGTCTGAGGACAAACTAGGCTCACCTAGCCACATTAAACACCACAGGCACAAACGACCTGAGAGCACAGCAGGAAAGGGTGGCCACAGCACTGAAGGGAGTGATCGAAAAAGCTTCTTCTACTTTCCCCAACGCACAAGTGGTTATCTCCACCCTGCTACCACGAAAAGACTTCCACCCTGCTACAATACAGGCGGGTAAACGCAAGCATCTCCCGTGACTGTGCCTCAAAACCAAATGTTTTTCTGGCCACCACTCCACCCTGGACTTGAACAGCCTCTATGACCAGGTCCACCTCTACAAGGCAGCAGTGCCACCTTTGCCCGCGACTCTAAAGGACATCGCTCTCAAACGCAGCCCCAACACTTCACACAGGAGCAACAGATCAATAGACACCCACCAAGACCAGCGAGACACCGCTCCAAGCCCCCCTGGACCTACACAAAGAGAGAGACAGAGAGAGAGACAGAGAGAGAGACAGAGAGAGAGACAGAGACAGAGAGAGAGACAGAGAGAGAGAAGGAATGTGAGTTGGAACAGTGTCCGGTAACTACGCAGATCATTTGTGTGAATGGTGAAATGCCAGTAGAGGCCTATTAGCTGAAGAGCCCTGCAGTTTATTTTTTTGTGTATCAATTCCACTGTATGTTTATTAGTCAAGGCATTCACTCATAAAGCCCCAAATATATTGTGGCTATCGGAACCATACTGTGAATACTGTGCAAGACTGAATCGTGCAATTTGAGATAAAAGCGTGAAACTTCATAGACTGTTTACATGCATTTATCTACATTCTATAGATATTTCCAGGACTAGTCTAGCAGTGGTACGGTATCAGACCGATTTGAAATATAGACAGCGTGGCTCCGCTTAGTAGTATGAAAAGGGCATTTTCTTCATACATTCGGGAATGAGTTTTTTTTTTTTTTTTTGTGGGGTGTAACCGTCTATGTCTACAGTCTGTGTGTTGTATTAACCCTTGTGGTGGTGTTCATGTTTTAGTTTTTCGCGCAATTTTCGCGGGTCAGATGGACCCACAACATTATAGGATTTTTAAAACAATACAGCCGTATCAATGCATGTACAAATGCTTCATATTTCATACMTAGATGTTGACTTATATCAATTACAAGCAATATAGACAGCATACATGGTTAATATAGACAGTATACATGGTTAATTTAGACAGCATGGTTAATATAGACAGTATAGATGGTTAATATATACAGTATACATGGTTAATATAGACAGCATGGTTAATATAGACAGTATACATGGTTAATATAGACAGTATACATGGTTAATATAGACAGCATGGTTAATATAGACAGTATAGATGGTTAATATATACAGTATACATGGTTAATATATACAGGACAGTAATACAGGTTAATTTAATATGTAGGTAATGACAGTGGTTAATATATGACACATATACACGATGGTTAATATAGACACATGTTATACGAAGTATATTAATATAGTACAGGCATATGGTTAATATAAGAACAATACATGGTTAATATAAGACCAGCATAGACTGTTAATATCGACAGTTATACATGGTTAATATAGACAGTATAGAACATGGTTAATATAGCAGTATACTTGGTTATATATTGACAGTATAACATGGTTAATTAAGACAGTATAAGGTTAATATAGACAGACTAATGGTTAATATAGACAGTAGGCATTGACTGATAAATACAGTACTGGTTAAATATAGACAGTATCACATGGTTATTATAGAGTATGGTTATTAACATGGTTAATATAGAACATGGTGAACAACAGTTAAGGTTAAATATAGACAGTATACACTAATACGACGATGGTTAATATATAGCCGTATACATGGTTAATATGACAGTTCATGGTTAATATAACATCATACATGGTTAATATAGCTAGTAATACATGGTTATAAGAGTTGGTTATTGACAGTATACATGGTTAAATTAGACAGTATACATGGTTTTACAGCATCTGGTTAATATAGACAGTATACATGGTTAATAGACAGTATACATGGTTAATATAGACAGCATACATGGTTCCGTTACTGGTTATATAGACAGATATGGTAAATATAGACAGTATACATGGTTAATATAGACAGCATGGTTTAATATACGATACAGTATACATGGTTAATTATAGACAGCATATGATGTTAATATATGACAGTATACATGGTTTAATACTAGACAGATACATGGTTAATATAGACAGCTTATGGTTAATATTAGACAGCATGGTTAATATAGACAGCATGGTTAATATAGACAGTATGGTTCTTCAGACTATACATGGTTAATTACAGGCTACCATGGTAATATAGACAGTATACATGGTTAATATAGACAGCATGGTTAATATAAGACCCGCCATGGTTAATATAGACCAGCATGGTTATATAGACAGCATATGGTTAATATAGCGCATACATGGTTCTATAGACAGTTAATAAGAGCATGGTTTAATATAGACAGCAATGGTTAATATAAGACAGCATGGTTAATATACGACAGCATGGTTAATATAGACAGTATAACATGGTTAATAGACAGCTATAACATGGTTAATATAGACAGCATGGTTAATATAGGCATGGTTTTACATATACATGGTTAATATAGACAGCTTACATGGTTAATATAGACATATACATGGTTATATAGACAGTATACCATTGGTTAATATAGACAGCATGGTTAATATAGACAGATACATGGTTAATATAGACAGTATCATGGTTAATATAGACCAGTATACATGGTTAATAATAGACAGCATGGTTAATTAGACAGCATGGTTAATAA
Organism: Salvelinus sp. IW2-2015; assembly: GCF_002910315.2. Classification (NCBI taxonomy): domain Eukaryota; kingdom Metazoa; phylum Chordata; class Actinopteri; order Salmoniformes; family Salmonidae; genus Salvelinus; species Salvelinus sp. IW2-2015. The sequence continues at coordinate 60,265 of NW_019942697.1, forward strand.
TACGAACAGCAATGGTTAATATAGACCAGTATACATGGTTATTGACAGCAATGGTTAAAGTTATAGTGTATACATGGTTTATGCATGTTTGACGCCATGTTAATATACAGATGGTTATATAACATTATAAGGAATTACAGTATACATGGTTAAGTATAGACAGCATGATGTTATATAGAACACCTGGTAATAAGCCATGGTACTAATTACAGATAAGCAAGCATATACATGGTTAATAATAGACACATAGGTTATATAGACACATGTTACTAGGTATTGCATGGTTAATATAGACTAGCATGGTTAATATGAAGCATATCGGTTTAATATAGGACATAACAGCATGGTTAATATAGCAGCTCATGGTTATATAGACAGTATACATTGTGTCACGGCTCCTCCTCTCGCAGTGGCAGGGGGCGGTTCCTCCTGCAGGCAAGAGGAGGGTCGTGAGTGATTGGAGGCCACGCTGGGCCTCCAGGGTATACAACTGTCACTTAAATCACTTCTCTCTCTCTCTCCTGCTCTCCAGGTATGCCTCATTGATTGTTTGTTCCTTTGTAAAGTTTTGCATAGTTTTCACTCAGTCCTGTTCACACACAATATTCACGCATCCTGCCTTTAACATATCACCCTTCTCTGATACTTACTCCACACCTCATTCATTTTTCTTAGTTTAAGTTAATAGTTTGTTTATAATTTAACAGAACAACTCTTATACAATTGGCCTATACCTGTTGTTCGTGTTCCCCTCATTTTTGTCACCCAGGCTATAGTGAGCGGTTGTGACAAAGTGGGGACTCGTCCGGGATAGTAAGTTAACCTTGGGTTAAGTTTAGTTTAGTTTTTGCCACCAATTTTTTTTGTTTGAGGGTATGGTTATTGGTTGGGCCCCAATTTTCTGTTGAGAGCTTTGAGGAGCCATGTGTTCTTTATGGTTCATCAGTTGACTTGTAGCTAAGTCAATTTCACTCTGAGGATTTTTCTGAGGTTTTTTGTTCAGGTGGGAGTCCTTCTCCTGTTCAGGGCTTAATCAGCGAGTGTCCAATAGGAGGCTTGTGGTGTATTCTTGTCTTTTAAGGTGAGCAGTTCGACGTGAGGTAGAGCATCCACTTTCCCCACTTTTCACCCTACTCGGCCATCGGAGAGCACCCCTACCGCTTCGGTTACTGGGACAGGGCCGCCAGTTTTCTGGTTGTCTTTCTACTACCCTGGTTGTTAGCTGTGAATAAAACCCACCACATGTGACTTGCACGAAGACCAGGGCCAGTTAGTTAGTAGTTTTTTGGAGGGATAGTGGGGTGTGGGCTTCTGTCTTCTGACACAGACTAGACAAGCAGGTGAGTTGTTGTTTTTTTTTTTAAAGCATTTGTAAGAGTATTTTGGTTGGGTGTCTTCATTTGGTGTTTTTTCAAGCTCCTTCAGTGGTGCCATATTCAGGAGTTGTGGTACTAAGAGCAAGTTAATTTGGAAAAATTGTTCTGGACATTATCAGATTGAGAATTGTTGATAAAAAAAATTAAAAGAAGGATCGATGTGTAAAACGTAGAATTAAAGCAGGGTCTTATGGGGAAGTAGGGTTTTAATTGAACCAGGTCCAGTAATAACTAGTAGTGATGGAGGTGCAAGTTTTTCAGTCTAGTCCTTCTTTAACTTTTTTATTTTGAGCAGCAGAGGGGAACTGTTGCACAAATGCAGTTGAGATAGCAGCGATTAGAGAAATGCTAATAGACCAGAAGACTACCACAGTTAATGTTTCAAGAAATCTTCGTTTGTTTTTGCCTAAATTTTGATGAGTCAGATCCAGACACATACTTTGGCCTTTTATTGAGCGTATTAGCGGAGGCTAGAGCTTGGTCAGGATTTGGACATGACTATGTTGTTGCAGATTGTACTTACAGGTAAAGCACTTGAGGCTTTTTGGCAGCACTGAGGTGTAGCTGACAGTTAAAGTATTTGCTAAGTTAAATCAGCAAGTTCTAGAAAGTCTACGAGCTTGTGACCAGAAGTGCAATAATTGTCAACAGTTTTCGTTACTAGGAAACAGTATAGATTCACAAACCCTATTCTGAGTTTGTTCGTGTTTTGACCTAATTCTGCGTTTAATCGTTAATGGTGTACAGCTTCTGATAGTTAGTACTAATTTGAGTGAGGAGTGGGGGGTTTAGTCCTGATCTAATTATGATTTGTGTTAGATACAGTTTCAAAAATTCTGGTGTTCCTGAACAGGGTGCTACATTATATGAATGAACGTCAGGTTTAAGTTCTCCAAAGTGTGCAGCAATCCTTGCAGATGAGTCACAATGGCTAACGCACATAAAAGACCATTTTGGAAGTTCAAAACCCACAAAGTGACATGTAACCATAAAAACTAACTCTTACCCCTAGGAATAGCTAACAAACGTTTCACCTTTTGTCTTGGGGGCCATCTTATTCAAAGAGGCCTCAGTCAGACACGTTTGGTGGTTCTTCGGAGGCGCTTATATAAAGCATCTCGGGTTAATGCTGAAGCGCTGTCCGCTCAACTGCTATCTAGATTGAAGGCACATTGGATTAGAGATAGAAAGATTTGGTCCTCTGCTTAAAATCAAAGAAACAGTCAGGTCAAGTTAAACCTGCTATAATATGGAATGGCAGTCTCCTGTTACAGCCCTACTAGACCAAATCAATGTGAGCTGTTATAGCACTATTGAGTTTTGATTTCTCAGTCTCTTTATCCCACGTCGCATCTCTAATTCAGCCTTTATTTCAATGGATATGGTGTGTAGTGTCCGCTGATGAGATGGCAACCAGAATGTGTTATAAATCAAGATCCTAAGAGGACACTGGAGCTGTCTCTAGATTCTTTTATTTGCTGGAATCTGTTTTGCCTGCCTCTCACTCTAAAGGATCTCTCGATCTGGGACCCGTTGTGTAATGGTATCGTGGTATGGGGTTTAGTTCGCATTCTCTTTGATACCTTTAGCATGAAGTTTACCATCTAAAAATGCTGGTCATAAGTAGAGGGTGTGATGTAGATTGTTGGGGTAAGATCCTCCAGTTGCCAGTAGAAGCGGTGGGAGATTCCATTCACATGATTTTGGGGAATATAGGACTTGGCAGGATAGTAAGGTGTGGGGTCAGGAAATGGCAATAAGCTAAACTCATTTAAACTGGTTACAAGAAAGCAACCAGTTCAAAGAGTTCCAAACCTGCAAGGAAATGCTCCGGTATTCATCGAAAATATATGTAGTGTCTCCTGAGATATTTTTCCAGTCCTGTAGCGGTTACGCTACCGTATGCAGCCTCTCACGTACAGGAGTATTGAGAGTAAGCAGAAAGTCTTTTAGAGTCTGCCAGTCCAAAACTCCCAGACAGAAAGTTGACTGTTTCTAGAGATTCATTGATGACTGAGCAAAAGGCCGATACCTACTTTAGCTGAATCCTGTTTGAATAAAGTTGGTTCCTGATTCAAGTAGGTGAGGGAATAGTGCTCAGTGTATTTTCTTCTTGGATGGGCTGGTTGGTCAGGAAATGGGTTCCACAGTATGATCAGGGTTAGGAGAACCGAGTCTTTTCAAATAGTTGTACCTACTAGTTTGCGAAAGAAAGTGTTTGCAACTTCACAATGGTGATGTGGCAAGGTCATATGGATGGTTATCGATAACTACTTATGCGATAATCAGCAATACTTCGTTATTTTTTCTGGCCAACGTTTAAAGCGGGAATGTAGCTCAGTTTATTAACTAGTGAAATACGTGTCAGCGGGCAGCAAGCCAAACCAAAATCTTTAAAGGTTGTAATAAGCCTGCCAAGAGACCGCTTGTAATCCAAGTACCAGCCCGGTAGGGCAACCTTTTGAGCTACTCCTTATTATCGGGACTTGGTTGTTGGTGCAATACCAAGGGTTTCGGTCAGGTCATGCTAACTCTTTATTAACTGTGTAATGTGTCATAGCCAATCATTCCAATTTCAGAATCATCACTGGCAGCTTATTTCCATTGGCGGTGACCGTAAACTCTTTTTTCAAAAAATCAGTGTTAAATGGCGTTAACTCGACATTTTATTTCAACATTTGGGATTCAAAAAAACCATCCCAGTCAAGATCGGGTCTAACTTTAACCCTCCATTTATTTTGAGCTCACAGTATGTTTCTCCAAACAGCTTAACACATCAAGACAACAGATACAAGTCTACTGCGTTTCCCAATGCCCCAAGAGCCAGGGAGCTGTTGCGAAAACGTTTTGTCCAATCAACATGTAAAATCTCTGCTTCGTGCATACTGTACAGAGACTGTCGTCCTGGCAGATTGGGAGGAGGGGTTACCTTGGCTGTATATTAGCTGCTCGTGGAAGTAGTGCAGGAAGCTCCCACAGGGTTTAAGCGACCAAATACTTAGTGTTTGGCTTTATATAATGGTGCGTGGACCTTTAGCAGTGTTGCAGGATTGGTTTGTTTGCCGTGAGGGAACCACTCCTCGGAATCTTTATTGACCTATGTACAACTTGGTTTTGAGGTGTGAAAGTTGTATAGGGCATGGTGAACTAGCTGAAAGACGAAACTAAAATGCTCTCTTCAAGAACGGATAAATGAACTGAAATACATGACGGACAGGTCTGTAGCTGCGTTGAGTTATAGTCACGGTGATGCCGTTGTACTTGCTCTTCTGCCTCTTTCGTAAAGCTTCAGACTCCTTTTTCTAGTGCAAAATACCGTGGTTCCATTCACTAGGTGTTTGGTCATAAAGTGAATCAGATTTGAAACTATCCTTATTAGAAACCCACCTAGTCCCATAGAAGATCCTCTAACACTTATGCCAAGTGAACTTGTTCAAAATCTTATCACTCCTGTGAATCTAAAGCAAGTTTGAAGGTGCCACTCCCAGCGGTGAGCGTCAGCCGTTTCAACTGCTGCTTCCAGATCACTCGCAACTGTCAGTCTTTATGTTAGCTTTTAGTTTTGTGTGTGAGTGGGGTAGAAGAGGAGGAAGTTTCTAAGTTTCGGATGGAGGTCTTACAAGGTCGGTTGAAAATACTTCTCCAAAAACTTTTGCAAAACCTTTAGGGGGTTTGGGTAGTCCTTTATGACTCTGAGAAACGTGATTGAAATTTGGTAGCTCTTCAATTTAAGAACACTACTCCTGTTTTGTTTCTGACAACTCCATCACCAATAATATCATATGGCTGAATGCTTCTGTCCCGTGCTCCTTTAAACCTAGCTTGGTTCCTTTTTCTCTGTTGAGTCCCTACCCTCCCTGTCTGGTGCCTTCTTTTTCTCTTAAATTGCCTCCCCAGGTACCAGGGGCTGCCGAGTTTGGAGGGGCGGGACAAGTCGGCTTTGGGGGACACAGGGGCTCACTGGCTAGGAGCCGGGATTATTATCCTCTTCCTCTCCTGTCGTCACAAGTCACAA
>NW_019942697.1:65680-73346 GCF_002910315.2 Salvelinus sp. IW2-2015
TATAGACAAGTATACATGTTTAATATTAGACAGTTAATATAGGTATTTAATATAGTATGACAGGGTTAGATTATGCAGTAAAACTATGTAAGTAGACCAATGATAGATGTTAATTATAGTACAGATGGTTAATATAGAACAGGCATACATGGTTAATATAAGAGCCAGTCATAGGATGTTAATAATACACAGTATATCAATGCGTGAATATAGACAGTAAGCTGTTAATATAGACAGTTACATTGGTATATTAGACAGTATACGTAATATAGACATAATGGTTAATTTAGACAGCATGGTTAATATAGACATATACATGGTTAAATAGACAGTATTTATGTTTAATATAGACAGCAATGGTATATATAGACAGTATACATGGTTAATATAGACGTATACATGGTTATATAGACAGAGTATAGCATTGGTTAATATAGACAGTACATGGTATTAGACATATAAACATGTTAAATATAGACTACAATGGTTAAAAATATAGACAGATAAATATACAATGGTTAATATAGGACAATACAGGATTAATATAGACAGCTAAATATGGTTAATATAACAGTAATACATGGTATAATATAGACAGATTAACAATGGTAATTTAGACAGTATACATGGTTAATATAGACACATATACATGGTTAATTATAGACAGCATGGTTAATATAGACAGTAACATGTTAATACTAGACAGAATATAACATGGTTAATATTAGCAGTAATACATGGTTAATATAGACAGTATACATCGTTAATATAGACAGTCATAGGTTTAATTATATCATGGTTTATACCATGGTTAATATAGACAGTTACATGGTTAATATAGACATATTATATGATAATAAGACACGATACATGGTAATATAGACCAGTATACATGGTAATATAGACAGCCATGATGGAGTACAATTAAAAAGCTGTTAATATAGACAGATATAACATGTTTAATATAGACAGCATGGTTTAATATAGACAGCATACATGTTAATATAGACAGCATGGTTAATTAGACACGTATTAACAATTATTATATAGACAGCATGGTTAAATAGACAGATACATGGTTAATATAGACAGTTACTGGTTAGATATAGACAGTATACCATGGTTAATATAGACAGCCAGTTACATGGTTAATATAGACAATATACATCATGGTTAATATAGACCAGGTACATGGTTAAATAAGACAGTCATGGTTAATATAGACAGCATGTTAATATAGACAGAGTATGATGGTTAATATAGACAGATTATACATGGTTATATAGACAGTATACATGGTTTAAAGGTTAATATAGACAGTATACATGGTTAATATAGACAGCATACATGGTTAATATAGACAGTATACATGGTTAATATAGACAGCATACATGGTTAATATAGACAGCATGGTTAATATAGACAGCATACATGGTTAATATAGACAGTATACATGGTTAATATAGACAGCATACATGGTTAATATAGACAGCATACATGGTTAATATAGACAGCATGGTTAATATAGACAGTATACATGGTTAATATAGACAGTATACATGGTTAATATAGACAGCATACATGGTTAATATAGACAGCATACATGGTTAATATTTGCCATTTACCTCTGATCACATTTATCAACAAAAATGCTATTAGTTAAAAAAAAGAAGAAAAAAAAAAAGGTTTTTGTAAACAAAAATATATTATAATCAAGACATGCGGACAAATATTAATGAAACAAATATTAATGAAACAAGGTTTTCATTACTATAGATGTTAACTGCTTTGAACTGAACAAACTGGAAGGACACATTTTACATACAGTATTCTATGGAATTAATTAATTAGCCCCATTGAACACAAATTAAGGCCAGTCTACACAACACATGAAGGACAGTGTTTTCCTGTGTCTTCCTGTCCTTCCTGTGTCCACACACATCGCAGCACTTCTTCTTGTTGCTACCGGCTGCAATATAGAATGATGAAAACACTTAGTTCAGGAGTTTTACTAACATCTCATTCTCATATATAGTTACAGCAGGTCAAGGTAGGAGAGTCAGACACACACACATGCAACTACACCACTCACACTTACTTCCTGTATTGGAGTTGTTGGTTCTGTGGGTCGGGTGGATGGGGCACCAGCATCCTCCTCCTGAATCCTCCTCACAATGGCTGCAGAAACTGAGGATATGTTGTCTTCCCTGGTTTTACCAATGTCTTGTCCAGCTCCTGGAGAAAGAGCCGTCTGCTCTGGAGCTTCCCTCTGTTCCAATCTGGGTTCAACGCCATCCAGATGACAAACGCGTTGTACAACGAGATGACAAAAGATGTTGAAGAATATCACAAATGGCCAGTGTAGGGTTCATCTTTTGCAGCTGTAGCCAGTCACCAGCTTGTCTAAATTGTCTACCCCTCCATTTGTGGCATTGTAATCCATTATGATTTCAGTTTTTTGATGATCCTGTCCACAGATTCTCTCATCCCTATGCAGCGTACTCATGAGTACCACATTTTTGCCTTTCTTTGACATTAGGGACACTAGGGACGTGTCGGCCGTGAACACAAACTTAGAGGAGTTGATAGGCCTGTTCCGTGTATTCAACAGCTCAGGTGGGAGCTCAGGCTTGTTTTTTTGTACTGTTCCTACCATCGCCAGCTTCCTATTGAGGAGCTCCTGTCCCAGCAAGTGCAAAGTAAAAAACGTTATGGCATATGATGTTGTGGCCACGGAGTCCCTGTGTCACGTCCAGGACAACCCACATCCCTTGGTACTTCTCAGGGGCTCCTTCATCTGGCGTCCACATATTCACTTGCAAGTTCTACGCATATGATGAAGCAGCATCACAGGCAGCCCAGATCTTGATTCCATATTTTGCAGATTCAGACGGTATGTACTGCCTGAAGGGGCAGCGTCCCCTAAATGGTATAAGCTGCTCATCAACAGTAATGTTGGGTCCAGCGTTGTTCAACAGGGGAAGGCGGTCCACCCACTTGTCCCACACTGACCTGATAGCAGCTAGCTTGTCTCGCTACATTGACCTGATAGCTGCTTCGATCACGCGGATTGGAATATGTTCCGCATCGCGTCCAACAACAATATTGACGAATATGCTGATTCGGTGAGCGAGTTCATTAGGAAGTGCATTGACGATGTCGTACCCACAGCAACGATAAAAACATTCCCAAACCAGAAACCGTGGATTGACGGCAGCATTCGCGTGAAACTGAAAGCGCGAACCACTGCTTTTAACCAGGGCAAGGTGACCGGAAGCATGACCGAATACAAACATTACTAGTCATTTTCCTGACAAATCCAATGCATAGTGTCGTTCACAATAAGATGCTCTCCGACCCCCTGCACATTAATATTACAAATATGTGGTGTTCTGGTCCACTGGACCCCCCCTACCATTAATATTACATATGTGGTGTTCTGGTCCACTGGACCCCCTACACATTAATATTAGCATATGTGGTGTTCTGGTCCATCTGGACCCCCCTACACATTAATATTACATATGTGGTGTTCTGGTCCACTGGACCCCCTACAACATTAATATTACATATTGGTGTTCTGGTCCACTGGACCCCCCTACACATAATACATTACATATGTGTGTTTCTGGTCACTGGACCCCCCTACACATTAATATTACATATGTGGTGTTCGGTCCACTGGACCCCCTACACATTAATATTACATATGTGGTGTTCTGGTCCACTGGACCCCCTAACATTAATTACATATGTGGTGTTCTGGTCCACTGGACCCCCTAACACATTAATATTACATATGAGGTGTTCTGGTCACTGGACCCCCCTACACATTAATATTACATATGAGGTGTTCTGTCCACTGGACCCCCCTACCACTTAATATTACATATGTTGGTGTTCTGGTCCCACTGACCCCCCTAACATTAATATTACATATGTGGTGTTCTGGGTCCCACTGGGCCCCCACACATTAAAATTACATATGAGGTGTTCTGGTCCACTGGACCCCCCTACACATTAATATTACATATGTAGTGTTCTGGTCCCATGGACCCCTAAACAAATATTACATATGTGTGTTCTGGTCCACTGGACCCCCTACACATTAATATTACATATTGGGGTTTCTGGTCCACTGGACCCCCCCCTACACATTAATATTACATATGGTGTTCTGGTCCACTGCGGCCAGAGGAATAAAAGTGTGGAAAAGTGGTGTGTGTAGGTGAAAACAAGTAAAAATGAAAGAAAAAGGTTGCTGGTGTGCCTTACCTCTGTCTTCCTCCTCCCTGGGCCAGCTGTTTCAACATAGCACCAATAACCTGTCTGTCTCCGCTGCCTGTCTGTCTCTTGCTTTTTTCACACTCTTTCCCTTTGTAGTGTGTGAAAACTACACAATGTCTTGCGGGAACCTGCACAATGTTATTACAATACATTATTTTGATATTTCTGTAAAACCATTATGTATTATTCATATGTCTAACCCTTCAGAGATTGGGCTAATTGGGGGAGGGACGTAACACATCAATAGCTTTGCATGTGTGGCTCCTGACCACAATTAATCAGTATGGCAAAAATCATCTCTGTCAAGAGGCCTTAGAAATAATTTTTTGCAGAGAGAGAAGCTAGTCTGGAAGGAACATATTCCACTTTGGAAGATGAAGAATTTTCTGAATATGAGATCATGTCTCTGTCATTTCAGAGTCTGACGTGAGTGGGAGAAGAGGATGAGATTGACACTCAACCAGTTCCAGGACCAGCCCGTCAGCAACCAGTTACTCAGCAGCCTGCAGGAGGAGAATTGGATGTCAGAAAATTGTGAAATTTAATGGTCTTTTTGCCCAAGGAATGAGCCATCCGCATGGCTGCCAATGTGATGAGGATGTAACCAGGGCCGATGCGGATGGCGGTTACTCATGCAGGACATAAAGTCTTCTTTTCAACAGTTCATCCCAGACACCATCCAGCAAATCATCTGGACGGCACTAACTTGGGGGGAAGGTGTGTTTTGGGAGAGAGAGGAGAATGGAGAGATGGACCAAACTCATTTACATGCATACTTTGGGGTTCTTCTCCTTGCTGGTGTTTTCAGATCCAATGGGAAATCACAGAATCCCTGTTGTGATGCAGAAACTGAAAGATAACTTTTCCGTGCAACAATGTTCTGGAAAACTTCCCACATATTTCCAGCCTCCGATAACCGAGACACCAGACCAGCTCAGCGGCAGAGAGACAAGCTAGCTGCTATCAGGTCAGTGCAGAGAGACAAGCTAGCTGCTCATCAGGTCAGTGCAGAGAGACAAGCTAGCTGCAATCAGGTCAGTGCAGAGAGACAAGCTAGCTTTCAAATCAATCAAATCAATTTTATTAGTCACACAATCAAATCAATCAAATTTTATTAGTCCATACACATGGTTAGCAGATGTTAATGCGAGTGTAGCGAAATGCTTGTGCTTCTAGTTCCGACAATGCAGTAATAACCAACAGTAATCTAACCTAACAATTCCACAACTACTACCTTACACACACACACAAGTGTAAAGGGATAAAGAATATGTACATAAAGATATATGAATGAGTGGTGGTACAGACGGCTGGCAGATGCAGTAGATGGTATAGAGTCGGTATATACATATGAGATGAGTACTGTAGGTAGTGTAAACATAAAGTGGCAAGTTTAAGTGGCTAGTGGTACATGTATTGCATAAAAATGGCAAGATGCAGTAGATGATATAGAGTACAGTATTACATATGAGATGGGATAATGTAGGGTATGTAAACATTGTATTAAGTGGCATTGTTTAAAGTGGCTAGTGGTACATTTTTACATAATTTCCATCAATCCCATTTTAAAGTGGCTGGAGTTGAGTCAGTATGTTGGCAGCGGCCCGTAATGTTATGGTGGCTGTTTAACAGTCTGATGGCCTTGAGATAGAAGCTGTTTTCAGTCCTCGTGCCCTGCTTTGATGCCCTGTACTGACCTCGCCTTCTGGATGATAGCGGGGTGAACAGGCAGTGGCTTGGGTGTTGTTGTCTTGATGATTCTTTATGGCCTTCCTGTGACATCGGGTGGTGTAGGTGTCCTGGGGCAGGTAGTCTGCCCTGGTGATGCGTTCGCGAACCACTACCCTCTGGAGAGCCTTAGGGTGGTGGGCGAGCAGTTGCGCGTACCAGGCGGTGAACAGCCCGACAGGATGCTCTCGATTGTCATCTGTGAGAAGTTTGTGAGTGCTTTTGGGTGACAAGCCGAATTTCTTCAGTCCCCTGAGGTTGAAAGAGCGCTGCTGCGCCTTCTCACAACGCTGTCTGTGTGGTGGACCAATTCAGTTTGTCCGTGATGTGTACACCGAGGAACTTAAAACTTTCCACCTCTCCACTACTGACCCGTCGATGTGGATAGGGGGGTGCTCCCTCTGCTGTTTCCTGAGGCCACACATCTCCTTCTCTCCTTGTAAGTGGTGTGGAGAGATTTCTGCACCACTCCGAGGGCATCCTGGCACTTCCTAAGGACCAAGCAAGGACACCCCCTACACAATCGAGGTCAAGTATGGAAGAAGTGGAAGGTTAAGCCTCGGTTAGAGCCCGATCACGGACAGACCAACCGAAAGGGGGCCACCACACAGAGCCGTTAGTGAAGAAAGCCAGCACGCCTCTCAGACCCTCAAGCGAAAGAAATCTGGCTTGCCCGACAAAAGCACTCACAAGACTATCAATGCACACGAGAGATAATCCTGTCGGCGGACCCGGCCTGGTACGGCAAACGCTGGTCCCGACGGGGAACCGTAAGGCTCGCAGAGGTAGTGAGTCTCAGAAAGCATACCGAGGGCAAACTGACCTCTCCTCGCAGGACCACCTACCACCGACACAGGAATAGGCCAAAGAAGGATCTATCAGAGGACGAAACCGTGCACCAACCACGGCCGTCACGTCCCCGCAGGTCATGAGCCGACAAGAAGCGAGGTCAGTATCAGGTCATGCAAGCAGACCGTGGAGGACGGGGAAAACACTTCTGTCTCAAGGCCATAATCTGTTAAACCGGCCACCAATCATTAAGCGCCGGGCTGCCAAGCATTGACACAACCAGGCGCTAAGAAGCGAATATGATAATAGTAATAAATGTACCACTAGCCAAACTGAGAGAGCAATGCCTCACTGTAATACAATTACATACTCCTACATTACATCTCATATGTATAGTAGCTGTACTCTATTATCAATCGTACTGCAGTCTGCCATCTTTATGGCAATAAATGTACCAACTAGCGCACTTTAAGAACTATTCACTGTTATGTTACGAATCCCCTACAGTATTCATCTCATATTGTATATACGTACTCTATACATCTTACTGCATCTGGCCATGCCGTTCTGTATCGCACCACTCATTCATTGAATCTTTATGTACATATTCTTGATCCTTTACAGCTTGTGTGGTGTGTGTGAAGGAGTAGTTGGTGGAATTGGTGTAGGGTTAGAAATTACTGTTGTTATTAACTGGCATTGTCGGAACTAGAACACAAGCATTCGCTACACTCGCTACTTAACATCTGCTAACCATTTGTGTATTGTGACTAATAAAATTTTGATTATTTGGATTTGATGTGGACTAATAAAAATGTGATTTGATTTGATTTTGAAAGCTAGCTTGTCCTCTCTGCACTGA
>NW_019942697.1:73371-87400 GCF_002910315.2 Salvelinus sp. IW2-2015
ACAGCTCGTTAGCTTTCTCTCCGCAAGGCAATGCAAACAGGCTAAGTCCTCAGTACAGAGACAAATCGAGTCGCAATTCAACAGCTCGAGACACAAGAAGGTATGTTGGCAGGGTCTACAGTCAATCACGATTACAAAAAGAAAACCACGCCCCGGTCGCGGGACCAGGATGTCTGCTCCCAGACAGGCTCAAACAAGACGTCTTTTTCTTTGTGGCGCCGCTTTGAACAATACAGTGCCACTGACAAGCGCCCCCTACCAAAACCTGCGGCTCTCCTTCACTTCAGCCGAGAGTGAGTAATAACATTTAACGTGTTAACCCTCGCAAGGCTGGCAGGGCCCAGACGGCATTCCCAGCCGCGTCCTCAGAGCATGCGCAGACCAGCTGTGGCTGGTGTGTTTACGGACATATTCAATCAATCCTTATCCCAGCTGCTTGTTCCCACCATGCTCAAGAGGCCCACCATTGTTCCTGTTCCCAAGGAATAGCTAAGGTAACTGAGCTAAACGACTACCGACCCGTAGCACTCACTTCCGTCATCATGAGTGCTGTCTGAGAGCACTAAGTCCAAGGACCATAATCAACCTCCACCCTACCGGTACACCCGCTAGAACCCACTCCAAATTTTGCTACCGACCCAATAGGTCCACAGACGACGCAATCGCAAACCCACACTGCACACTGCCCCTAACCCATCTGGACAACGAGGAATACCCATGTGGAGAATGCTGTTCATCGATTACAAAGACTTCAGCCACTTTAACACCATAGTATCCCTCCAAACCTCGTTCATCAAGCTCGAGGACCCTGGCGTCTCGACCCCGCCTGCTCAACTGGTCCTGGACTTCCTGACGGGCCGCCCCAGTGTGGTGAGGGTACGGTAACAACAATCTCCACCCGCTGATCCTCAACACTGGCGGCCCCACAGGGTCCGTTCTGAGCCCTCTCCTGTAGCTCCCTGTTCCACCCACGACTGCGTGGCCATGCACCGCCAACTAATCATCAAGTTGAAGTGGTGAAACTAGCGGACATTCGTTAAAAGTTTGGTAAGGACATTGCGTATTTCACACCCGAAACCTGATTGCAGCTAGCTTGTCTCTCTGCACTGACCTGATAGCAGCTAGCTTGTCTCTCTGCACTGACCTGATAGCAGCTAGCTTGTCTCTCTGCCGCTGAGCTGGTCTGGTGTCTCGGTTATCGAAGGCTGGAAATATTGTGGAAGTTTTCCAGAGACATTGTTGCACGGAAAAGTTATCTTTCAGTTTCTGCATCACACAGGGATTCTGTGGATTCCCCATTGGATCTGAAAACACCAGCAAGGAGAAGAACCCCAAAGTATGCATGTAAATGAGTTTGGTCCATCTCCTTCCATCTCTCTCCAAAAACACACCTTCCCCCCAAGTTAGTGCCGTCCAGATTGATTTGCTGGATGGTGTCTGGGATGAACTGTTGAAAAGAAGACTTTATGTCCTGCATGAGTAACCGCCATCCGCATCGGCCCTGGTTACATCCTCATCACATTGGCAGCCATGCGGATGGCTCATTCCTTGGGCAAAAAGACCATTAAATTTCACAATTTTCTGACATCCAAGTTTCTCCTCCTGCAGGCTGCTGAGTAACTGGTTGCTGACGGGCTGGTCCTGGAACTGGTTGAGTGTCAATCTCATCCTCTTCCTCCAACTCACTGTCAGACTCTGAAATGACAGAGACATGATCCTCATATTCAGAAAATTCTTCATCTTCCAAAGTGGAATATGTTCCTTCCAGACTAGCTTCTCTCTCTGCAAAAATTATTTCTAAGGCTCTCTGAGCAGAGATGATTTTTGCCATACTGATTAATTGTGGTCAGGAGCCACACATGCAAAGCTATTGATGTGTTACGTCCCTCCCCCAATTAGCCCAATCTGGCAGGGGTAGAGCATATGAAAATACATAATGTTTTACAAAATATCAAAATAATGTATTGTAATAACATTGTGCAGGTTCCCGCAAGACATTGTGTAGTTTCACACACTACAAAAGGGAAAGAGTGTGAAAAAAGCAAGAGACAGACAGGCAGGGAGACAGACAGGTTATTGGTGCTATGTTGAAACAGCTGGCCCAGGGAGGAGGAAGACAGAGTGAAGGCACACAGCAAACCTTTTTCTTTCATTTTTACTTGTTTTCACCTACACACACACTTTTCCACACTTTTATTACCCTCTGGCCCAGTGGACCAGAACACCACATATGTAATATTAATGTGTAGGGGGGCCCAGTGGACCAGAACACCACATATGTAATATTAATGTGTAGGGGGGTCCAGTGGACCAGAACACACACATATGTAATATTAATGTGTAGGGGGGTCCAGTGGACCAGAAACCACAATATGTAATATTAATGTGTAGGGGGGTCCAGTGGACCCAGAACACTACTATGTAATATTAAGTGTGGGGGGGTCCAGTGGACCAGAACACCCATATGTAATATTAATGTGTAGGGGGCCAGTGGACCCAGAACACCACACTATGTAATATTAATGTGTAGGGGGGGTCCAGTGGACCAGAACACCACATATGTAATATTAATGTGTAGGGGGGCCAGTGGCCAGAACACACATATGTATATTAATGTGTAGGGGGGTCCAGTGGACCAGAACACCCATATGTAATATTAATGTGTAGGGGGTCCAGTGGACCAGAACACCACATATGTAATATTAATGTGTAGGGGGGGCCAGTGGACCAGAACACCACATATGTATATTAATGTGTAGGGGGTCCAGTGGACCAGAAACCACATATGTAATATTAATGTGTAGGGGGGTCCAGTGGACCAGAACACCACATATGTAATATTAATGTGTAGGGGGGTCCAGTGGACCAGAACACCACATATGTAATATTAATGTGTAGGGGGTCCAGTGGACCAGAACACCACATATGTAATATTAATGTGTAGGGGGGCCAGTGGACCAGAACACCACATTGTAAATTAATGTGAGGGGGTCCAGTGGACCAGAACACCACATATGTAATATTAATGTGTAGGGGGGTCCAGTGGACCAGAAACACCACATATGTAATATTAATGTGCAGGGGGGTCCAGTGGACCAGAACACCACATATGTAATATTAATGTGCAGGGGGGTCCACAGTGTGCACTCAATGAAATGTGTTCTTTTACATGTTTTTCACAGATAATGAGCCAAGGCCATCGAGTCTCGGGTTGAAAAAAATAATTAATTGTATAATTTTTTTTTTAGTAACATTGAAAATGTGTCCACAGACTCGAACACCACACCAAGGGGTTGAAGTATGCATTGGGGCAGTGAATGAGAGGATAGAAAGCTTTAAACGTGTATGTCTCCTGTCAATCTCGTGGCAGTGAGAGGAAAGGGTTAAACTTGCCTAATAAAGCACTTTCCTCCAAACAACTGAATGAGTGGTGCGACTCAGGGAGTCTTAATTAATGACAGGAAATAAATTGGAACTTGTTTTGGCCTAAGGAAGGCTTTTGATACGGTTAACCATGAGGTTCTCATCACACAAATGTCCAAGTTCAACTTTTCCACCACCCCCCCCCCCCGCGATGCCTCGAGATGGATGAAGTCCATCTCGGGTGGCGCAGTGGTCTAGGGCACTGCATGCAGTGCTAGCTGCGCCACCAGAGTCCTGGGTTCGCGCCCAGCTCTGTCGCAGCCGCCGCAACCGGAGATCGTGGGGCGACGCACAATTGGCATAGCGTCGTCCGGGTTAGGGAGGGTTTTGGCCGGTAGGGAGGGTTTGGCCGGTAGGGATATCCTTGCTCAGTATGTAAAAATGTAATAAAATGTATACACTCTACTGTAAGTCGCTCTGGATAAGAGCGTCTGCTAAATGACTAAAATGTAAATGTAATGTAAATGTAAGTCATATCTTGAATGCAGAACTCAGTGTGTCAGAGTGCGCAATGAGCTGTCTCCCACTCTTAGCTATGATGTGGGCGTGCCCCAAGGGTCAATACTGGGACCCCTCCGTTCAGCCTGTACATTCATGATCTGCCTTCTGTCTGTACTGGGTCTGAAGTTCAAATGTATGTAGATGATACAGTGATATATGTGCAAAGAGCAAACAACAAGCGCACAAGAACTCACTACTGTAATTGGTCCAGGTTACAAAGTGGCTCAGTGACTCACTACTGTAATGGGTCCAGGTACAAAGTGGCTCAGTGACTCACTACTGTAATGGTCCAGGTTACAAAGTGGCTCAGTGACTCACTACTGTAATGGTCCAGGTTACAAAGTGGCTCTGTGACTCATGTTTGCATCTCAATATGAAAAAACTGTCTGTATTTTCATCACAAAGAGGGCAACTGATGCTACTGAGCCAGATGTCTATGTGTCAGGGGAGAAGCTCCAGGTGGTATCTGATTTTAATTAAGTACCTTGGCATCGTACTTGATTCCAACTTCTCTTTTAAAAAGCAGGTAACTCAAATAACCAAATTCAACCTAGATCATTTCTGATTCATACAAAATTGTACATGACTACAGAGGTAGCAAAACTATACTACAAATCTATGATACTCCCCCACTTAACATACTGCTTGACTAGTTGGGCCCAAGCTTGCTGTACAACATTAAAACCCATTCAGTATGTCTACAAACAGGCTCCCAATGTGCTTTATAGGAAYCCCAGTAGCCATCATCACTGTTACATTCTCAGAAAGCATGAGCTCCTGAGTTGGGAAAATCTTYTGCAATACACCGACGCATGTCTTGTARTCAAGATCCTAAATGGCCTGGCTCCCCCTCCACTCAGTARTTTTGTTGAACAGAAAACCCAAARWTATGGCAGCAGATCCACAAGGTCTGCCATGAGAGGTGACTGTATAGTTCCCTAAAGGAAAAGCACCTTTAGTCAATCTGCTTTCTCTGTGAGAGCTTCCCATGTCTGGGAAACACTGCCATCAGACACACATAACTGCACCACCTATCACACTTTCACAAAAAAACATGAAGACATGGCTAACGGTCAATCAGATTTTGTGAACATAATCCCTAATGGGGATTTCTGCTTTCCATGTTGGATGTTGTCTGTAGCTGGTGATCAGGCAAAGCGCCCATAGCACCTTAGAGCAGAATCAACCCAGATTGACTAATTGTCAAGGTTGTTGTATTTGTTAACTGTCTTTGAGTATTGGTCTGTAGCACTGTGATGGTGTGGTGTGTGGTGTGTGGTGTGTGGTGTGTGGTGTGTGGTGTGTGGTGTGTGTGTGTGTGTGTGTGTGTGTGTGTGTGTGTGTGTAGTGCTATGATGAGGTACCAAACCTACCTTGGGGAACGCATCGCTGAGAAAAGAGAGACTTTTAACGTGTTGGGATCAAAGGCTTCTGACTGCAGAGAACACACACACACACTCACATATGCACATCGTGCAGAGAACACACACACACACACTCACTCACATATGCACATCGTTCAGAGAACACACACACACACTCACATATTCACATCGTGCAGAGAACACACACACACCATGCAATGAGAGCACACACACGTAACACAAAGACATCACGCCCACACACACACACACACACATATCCAACGTCACCGTACAGCGTGTTGCCTAGAAACCCCAGACCATGTGTTTAGGAGAGCAGGAACTATCACTGCCAGCATAGTTTAGTTTTTTCGCAAATACAATTTTGAGGGAATCGACAAAGCTGTGAGTGCAGCATACAGGAAGAGAGATAGTAATAACAGTAGAGATGTGCACTAACACCCGTTAGTTTCTAAACACCTTCTAATATCACTAATTGAAGATAGGATACAGACTCTTAGAAGAAGAAAAAAAAGGGTTCCAAAAGGGGTTTTCGGTTGACCCCATAGGAGAACGATTTTTGTTTCCAGGTAGAACCCTTTTTGGGGGTTTCAGTTTTTTTTTAAATACTTTTGGGTTCCACATAGAACTCGCCGTGGAAAGGGGTTCTACCTGGAACCAAAATGGTTCTACCTGGAACCAAAAGGGTTCTACCTGGGAACCAAAAMTYTTTTACCTGGMAACCAAAAGGTTCTACCTGGGAACCAAAATGGTTCTACCTGGGAACCAAAATGGTTCTACCTGGGAACCAAAAGGGTTCTACCTGGGAACCAAACGGGTTCTACCTGGGAACCAAAATGGTTCTACTTGGGAACCAAAAGGGTTCTAGCTGGGAACCAAAAGGYTTCTACCTGGGAACCAAAAGGGTTCTACCTGGGAACCAAAAGGGTTCTACCTGGGAACCAAGAAGGGTACTTCAAAGGGTTCTCCTATAGATGGGTTGGCTGACAAGGTCAAGGGGCAGAAGTCAGATTGGTGTTGTGTTTCTGGATGGCCAGATTGCTAGCAAGAATGACAAGAAACCATCATGTAGGAAGTGGCTCTTTTCAGCTAGTTTCATCTTGTTATTGATACCATGTCTTGTTTTGAGGTGTTTTGACAGATGTCATGTCAATGCTAATATTGCTAAAAATTCGCTAGCTAGCTAACCAACAACTATAACGATGTATTTGAGAGTTGTCATTGTGCAAATGTATTTATTCTTTCATTATTGGAGATAAAAATGTAGCTTTCATGTTGTCAACAATCTAAAGCAATCTGTTTTGCCCCATAGTTGCGTACTCGTCGTTTCGGTTGATAAACAGCTAACCCGTCTTTGGGACAGCCGGATAAACCTTTTAGGTTCTAGAAGTAAAACAATTTTTAAAAAAACATAATTTCCCTAACGCTTAACCCTAAACCTAAGCCTAACTCCCCCAAAAATTCCTAAACCTAACATTTAAGGACATGAAAAAAAGTCCTGACTTTTTACACACACAAACCCTCTTAGCCTTCTTCTTACTCTCTATCACATCTAAACGGCCCCATCACGACATCACTACTGCTGTCCCCGGTCTCTCTTTCTCTGTGTGAGAGAGAGAGAAAACGAAAAGACAGAGAGGAGCATAATTGTTAACTGATATTTAAGCAACGCTACAGGGATATCTCTCTCTCTCTCTCTATTATCAACAGCAACTCCCTGGAGTAATTAGGGTTAAGTGCCTTGCTCAAGGGCACATTGGTAGATTTTTTTCACTTTGTCAGCCTGGGGATTTAAACTAGGGACCTTTCTGGTTACTGGACCAACACTCTAACTGCCAGGCTACCTGCCACCCTGTGAGCTCAGAGACCCCCCTAACGCTTGATGAGCAAAATCTGCCTGGGACCTGATAACTTGCATTGCCTCCCCCTGACCTAATACATTTTTTTTAAATTTAACTAGGCAAGTCAGTTCAGAACAAATTCTTATTTACATTGATGGTCTACAGGGGAACAGTGGGTTAACTGCCTTGTCCAGGGGCAGAACAACAGATTTTTACCTTGTCAGCTCAGGGATTCGATCCAGCAACCTTTTGGTTAACTGGCCCAACGCTCTAACCACAAGGCTACCTGCCGCCCCAGTGGGTATTCCTCAGTGGGTTAACAAAGTCTTGGTTTTCCTCTATGTATCTGTAAATCAGTATTGAGGAGCTGATATGAAGAGAGATAAGACAGTGGTCTTGTCCCAGAGTACTAGTTAAGTCGGTGGTGGTGGGACACTGCAACAAAGTCGGGCTCAGTGTTTTGGGAAGCTACTCTGAAAATCTAGTTTAATAACAAGCTACCAATTACTTCACGGTTCACTCTGTAGTTTGATGTTGTGCACGGTGAAGGAGGATGAGAGTAAATATCTGCCTTTAGTGCCAAATGTTACATGTTTAAATCCAACGATTGAAAAAAAAAAATGTTTTAAGCCTATCCCAAACCTTAAATCAAATGTTATTGGTTGTAAACACATATTTAGCTGATGTTATTGCGGGGGTAGTGAAATGCTTGTGTTCCTAGCTCCAGCAGTGGGGTAGTAGCTAACAATTCACAACAATACACAAATCTAACAGTAAAATAGTGGAATTAAGAAATATATAAATATTAGTAATGATAATAATATCTAACAATTCACAACAACACACACAGATCTTAAATGCCATTTCAGCCGGGCTAGTGATGGATATTTAGCAGTCTGATGGCCTTGAGATAAAAGCTGTTTTTCAGTCTCTTGGTCCCAGCTTTGATGCACCTGTACTGACCTCGCCTTTTGGATAAGAGTGGGGTGAACAGGCCGTGGCTCGGGTGGTTGATGTCCTTGGTTATTTTTTTGAACTTCCTGTGACATCATGTGCTGTAGGTCTCCTGGAGGGCAAGTAGTTTCAAATCAAACTTTATTAGTCACACGTGCCGAATACTACAGGTGGTGACCTTACAGTGAAATGCTTACTTACAAGCCCCTAACCAACAATGTTGTTTAAAAATATGAATAAGAAATAAAAGGAACAAGTAATTAAAGAGCAGCAGGGCCTCTGTACGCCTATGTAGATTTTCCATAAAAAAATTAGTCGTTTCCAGCTACAATAGTCATTTACAATAACAATGTCTACACTGTATTTCTAATCATTTTGATGTTACTTTAAATGGACAAAAAAATTGCTTTTCTTTCAAAAACAAGGACATTTCTAAGCGACCCCAAACTTTTGAGCGGTAGTGTGGGGACGATGTACTTATCGATGAAGCCAATGACTGATGTGGTATACTCCTCAATGCCATCGGAAAAACCCGTGAACATATTCCAGTCTGTGCTAGCATAACAGTCCTGTAGCTTAGCATGTGCTTCATCTGACCACTTTCCTATTGACCGAGTCACTGGTGCTTCCTGCTTTAATTTCTGCTTGTAAGCAGGAATCAGGAGGATAGAATTATGGTCAGATTTGCCAAATGGAGGGCGAGGGAGAGCTTTGTACGCGTCTCTGTGTGTGGAATAAAGGTGGTCCAGAGTTTTTTACCTCTGGTTGCACATTTAACATGCTGATAGAAATTTGGTCAAACTGATTTAAGTTTCCCTGCATTAAAGTCCCCGGCCACTAGGAGCGCCGCCTCTGGGTGAGCGTTTTCCTGTGTACTTATGCTGAGACAGCTACCACAGAGACCGCTGCTGAGACAGCTACCGCAGAATACAGCTCATTCAGTGCGGTCTTAGTGCTAGAATCGGTCTCTGGTAGTATGTAGACAGCCACGAAAAATACAGGTGAAAACTCTCTAGGTAGATAGCGTGGTCTACAGTTTATTATGAGATAAACTCTACCTCAGGCGAGCAAAACCTCAAGACTTCCTTAGATATCGTGCACCATCTGTTGTTTACAAATATACATAGTCCGCCACCCCTTATCTTACCAGAGGCCGCTGTTCTATCCTGCCGGTACAGCGTATAACCAGCCAGCTGTATGTTGATAATGTCGTCGTTCAGCCAAGATTCCGTGAAGCATAAGATACTACAGTTGTTAATGTCCCGTTGGTGGTTTAATCTTCCTCGTAGGTCGTCAGTTTAATTTTCCAATGATTGCCTGTTAGCTAGTAGAATGGAAGGCAGTGGGGGTTTATTCGAACGCCTACAAATTCTCAGAAGGCAGCCCGACCTCCGTCCTCTTTTTCTCCATCTTGTCTTCACACAAATGACAGGGATTTTGGCCTTTTCCCGGGAAAGTAGTATGTCCTTCACGTCGGGCTCGTTGAAGGAAAAAAAAGGTTTTGCCAGTTGGTGGTGAGTAATCGCTGTTCTGATGTKCATAWGTTATTTTCGGTCATAAYAGACGGTAGCAGCAACATTATGTACAGAATAAGTTACAAAATAAGTTACTAACAATGCAAAAAAAGCTAAAAAACACATTTGGTTGTGAGCACTTAAAACGTCAGCCATTTTCTCCGGCGCCATGATAGTTTGCCCCCGGTGATGCGTTGTGCAGACCGCAACCCCCTCTGGAGACCCCTGCGGTTGCGGACGGTGCAGTTGCCGTACCAGGTGGTGATARAGCCCCACAGGATTGTGCATCTGTAAAAGTTTGTGAGTGTCTTAGGGGCCAAGCTGAATTTGGTGTTGCGCCTTCTTCACCACACTGTCTGTGTGGGTGGACCATTTCAGATTGCCAGTGATTTGTACACCGAGGAACTCAACGTTTTCTCCGCTTCTCCACTGCGGTTCCGTTGATGTGGATAGGGGGCGTCCTCCCTCTGCTGAAGTCCACGATCAGCTCCTTKGTTTTTTTGACCTTGAGGGAGAGGTTATTTTTTTCTGGCACCAGTTAGTTTGGAGTTAATGCCTAACCTTAAGATTTGAGTTAATGCCTAAACTTAACCCTAACCTTCAAAATTCGGCATTAAATTTAGGCATTTACTTCCGAATGGTTAAGGTAAGGGTTACATTTTGGGATAGGCTTAAACAACTTAACAAACTTTGGCACCAGAGACAGATGTTTACGTGACAAAGGTTGCATTTTCAAATCCAGCTATTTAATGTTTTTGTTTTATATATATATATWTTTTTAAGCATGTCCCTAACCTTAACCCTTACTGTAACCATTCAGAGTTAATGCCTAATATTAACCCTAACCTTAAACATGTGTAGTTTATGTCTAAACGTAATGCCTAATTGCTTCCGTATTGGACGTTTGGAACAACTTCAAAATGTGTTGTTTGAGAAACATGGATGAACGTCTAATTGTGACGTGAGACTGTGAGAGCGTGTTGCCTTTTCACACTGCAGATGTACCTCACAGGGACCACGACATGAGACGGATGACGGATGACATGCACACAACATACAGTATATGCTTCAAACACACACACACACACGGGGAAAACAGACACACACAAACACACATATGTGGCGCAAACACACACACACACACACACAAACAAGGGCATGCACACACACAAACGTGTATGAACAATATTGATTGATACTTTAACCACGTAATAATCAAAGCCAAAGTTCAACATCATATGAAATTGAAAAGCTTTTTTTCGTTTTTTTTGTGATGTATTTATTTATGTGTTACAGTGTTCAGGGTATGACCTCGCTGGACGATGTGATTGGTGAATGGAGGGGAAGCAATTCATCTCCTCTGGTTCTATTTTGACTGGTGAGGGGATGACGGCTCATAGGATTGGCTACAATGGAATGAATGGAATGGTATCAAATGCATGGAAACCATTACAAAGAGCCCGTCCTCCGATTTAAAGTMGCACCAGCCACCAGTGCATTCTGATAATTATTATGTAGTGCGAGCGGGTCTTTAGTTAAACAGACGTGACAGCTTAATGAAAGACTGAAAGACAGGATTAAAAAGCAAGAAATTTAAAATGAAAGACAACACTCATCCAACTGTCTATGATTAACACTGTAAAACAAAAAGGACAGTACAGAGTGGAAGGATGAGGAGGGATGGAAGGAGGGAGGGAGCAGCCTGCCTGGTGTTCAACCTTCCCAAGTTCTCTCATGTCATCCTGCTCCTCCTCACACTCCTCTGGCTTCCAGTTGAAGCTCGCATCCACTACAAGACCATGGTACTTACCTACGGAACAGCAAGAGGAACTGCCCCTCCTTACCTTCAGGTTATGATCAAACCCTACACCCCAACCCATCCACTACAAGACCATGGTGTTTACCTACGGAGCAGCAAGAGGAACTGCCCTTCCCTACCTTCAGGCTATGATCAAACCCTACACCCCAACCCGAGCACTCCGTGCTGCCACCTCTGGTCTCTTGGCCCTCCCAACCCTACGGGAGGGCAGCTCATGCTCAGCCCAGTCCAAGCTCTTCTCTGTCCTGGTACCCCAATGGTGGAACCATCTTCCCCCTGAAGCTAGGACAGCAGAGTCTCGGCCCATCTTCCGAAAACATCTGAAAACCCACCTCTTTAAACAGTATCGTAAAAAATCCTCCTCCTCATCTTGACCCCCCCCCCCAAAAAACACTTAACCAGCACTTGCACTTGACCCCCCCACCCCACTTCTAGCTCTGACTCTGACAGCTACTTATTGAGAAAACGTTTTTTTATGCCTGATATTTGTGTCACCAGCTATTAAGCGAAGGCACTAATTGTAAATTGCTCTGATAAACGTTCTACAGACTAAAACGGAAAACATTAAAGACGCAGACAGACGTGTCCTCAGCTCCACGGGTAGAAGACAACAACTGTGGCCTCAGGCTCCACGAGTAGAACAACAGAGTTGGCCTCGGGCTCCACGGGAGAGGAGACAGTACAACGTGTGCCTCAGGGCTCCACGGAGTAGGAGGGAGCAGACAGACTTGTGCCTCAGGCCACGAAAGGGAACAACAGACGTGTCCTCAGGGCTCCACGAGTAGAGGGAGACAGACAGATGTGCCTCAGGCTCCCGGGAGTAGAGGGACAGACAGACGTGTGCTCAGGCTCCACGAGTAGAGGAGACAGAAACGTTGCCTCAGGGCCCCACGAGTGAGGGAGAACAGACAACTGTGGCCTCAGGCTCCACGGAGTAGAGGGAGACAGACAGACGTGTGGCCTCAGGCTCCACGAGTAGAGGGGACAACAGACTGTGGCCTCCAGGCTCCACGGAGTAGAGGACAGACAAACGCGTGTGCCTCAGGGCTCCACGTAGAGGGAACAGACAGACGTGTGCCTCAGGCTCCACGAGTAGAAGACACAGACAACTGTCTGGCCTCGCCCACGATAGGAGACAGACAGACGTGTGCCTCAGGGCTCCACGGAGTGAGGAGACAGACAGACGTGTGCCTCAGGCTCCACGGAGTAGAGAGACAGACTACGGGTTTGTGATCTGACTCAAAAAAACATGGAAAGATAGATTCAACATCCCAACACGACATACAATATATCATCCTAGTTCCATGTGATGATGGTAGTATCCTCAAATAACAGAGAAGCAGAGGTGATCTCCCATAGCCTTGAAATGAATGTGATCTCTGCCTGAAGCCTTTCTAACTACCCACCCAGAAGCAGATTATATGTGAAAGATGATTATTTGAATACCAGAAGTTGAAATGTCAGTCATTGCTTGATCGTGAAGCAATAACAATTTGCCCCAGGTGACCCAGAGCCAGCTCCTGGCGACTGTTGTCCCTGGAAAACAACTACTAATTTACCTAGAAGTCGCTATGAGACAGCTACCACAGAGACCGTGCTCTGAGAACAGCTACCACAAGACCCTGCTGAGACAGCTACCACCAGAGACCGACTTGCTGAGACAGCTACCACAGAGACCGCTGCTGAGACAGCTACCACAGAGACCCGCGCGAGACAGCTACCACAGAGACCACTGCTGAGACACTACCACAGAACCGCTAACACACAGAGACCGTGCTAGACAGCTACCACAGAGACCCGCTATGGAACAGCTACCACAGAGACCGCTGCTAGACACACCACAGAGACCCGCGAGGACAGCTACCACAGAGACCGCTTGGAACAGCTACCACAAGACGCTGAGACAGCTACCACCAGAGACCGCTGCTGAGACAGCTACCACAGAGACCACTATGGAGACAGCTACCACAGAGACCGCTGCTGAGACAGCATACACAGAGACCGCTGCAGACAGCTACCACAGAGACCGCTGCTGAGACAGCTACCACAGACCCTTGAGACAGCTACCACGAGACCGCTGCTGAGACAGCTACCACAGAGACCGCTGCTGAGACAGCTACCACAGAGCCGCTTGAGACAGCTACCACAGAGACCGCTCTAAACAGCTACCACAGAGACCACTGCTGAGACAGCTACCACAGAGACCGCTGGAGACAGCTACCACGAGACCGCTGCTGAGACAGCTACCACAGAGACCGCTGCTGAGACAGCTACCACAGAGACCACTCTGAGACAGCTACCACAGAGACCGCCTATGGAGACAGCTACCACAGAGACCGCTGCTGAGACAGCTACCACAGAGACCACTGCTAGACAGCTTGATAATATGTTACCTTTATCCAATCCAAGATAGCAACATCACTGTGATGACAAAGTCTTTATACAAAACCAAGCTAGCAACATCACTGTGATGACAAAGTGTCTTTCATGCATTTTATTTGTTGTTTGCTCCGTCATTCATTCATTCACTGAATTACTTCAGCTGTATTTTTTGTCATTCATTCATTCATGAATTACTCAGCTGTATTTTTTCAT
>NW_019942697.1:87425-151547 GCF_002910315.2 Salvelinus sp. IW2-2015
CAGCTACCACAGAGGACCCGCTGCTGAGACAGCTACCACAGAGAACCGCTGCTGAGACAGCTACCACAGAGACCGCATATGGAGACAGCTACACAGAGACCGCTGCTGAGACAGCTACCACAGAGACCGCTGTGAGACAGCTACCACCAGAGACCCACTGCTGAGACAGCTACCACAGGACCACTGCTGAAACAGCACCCACAGAGACCGCTGCTGAGACAGCTACCACAGAGGACCGCTATGGAGACAGCTACCACAGAGACCACTGCTGAAACAGATACCACAGAGACCACTGCTGAGACAGCTACCACAGAGACCACTGCTGAGACAGCTACCACAGAGGACCGCTGCTGAGACAGCTACCACAGAGACCGCTGCTGAGACAGCTACCACAGAGACCGCTGCTGAGACAGCTACGACAGAGACCGCTGCTGAGACAGCTACACAGAGACCGCTGCTGAGACAGCTACACAAGAGATCCGCTGCTGAGACAGCTACCAACAGAGACCGCTGCTGAGACAGCTACCACAGAGACCGCTGCAACAGTACCACAGAGACCGCTGCTGAGAACAGCTACCACAGAGACCGCTGCTGAGACAGCTACCACAGAGACCGCTGCTGAGACAGCTACCACAGAGACCGCTGCTGAGACAGCTACCACAGAGACCACTGCTGAGACAGCTACCACAGAGACCGCTGCTGAGACAGCTACCACAGGACCGCTGCTGAGACAGCTACCGCAGAGACCACTGCTGAGACAGCTACCACAGAGACCGCTGCTGAGACAGCTACCACAGAGACCGCTATGGAGACAGCTACCACAGAGACCGCTGCTGAGACAGCTACCACAGAGACCGCTGCTGAGACAGCTACCACAGAGACCGCTATGAGACAGCTACCACAGAGACCGCTGCTGAGACAGCTACCACAGAGACCGCTGCTGAGACAGCTACCACAGAGACCGCTGCTGAGACAGCTACCACAGGAGACCGCTATGGAGACAGCTACCACAGAGACCGCTGCTGAGACAAGCTACCACAGAGACCGCTCTGAGACAGCTACCACAGAGACCGCTGCTGAGACAGCTACCAGAGAGACCACTGCTGAGACAGCTACCACAGAGACCGCTGCTGAAGACAGCTACCACAGAGACCGCTGCTGAGACAGCTACCACAGAGACCGCTGCTGAGACAGCTACCAGAGAGACCACTGCTGAGACAGCTACCACAGAGACCGCTATGGAGACAGCTACCACAGAGATCGCTGCTGAAACAGCTACCACAGAGACCGCTGCTGAGACAGCTACCACAGAGACCACTGCTGAGACAGCTACCACAGAGACCGCTGCTGAGACAGCTACCACAGAGACCGCTATGGAGACAGCTACGACAGAGACCGCTGCTGAGACAGCTACCACAGAGACCGCTGCTGAGACAGCTACCACAGAGGACCGCTGCTGAGACAGCTACCACAGAGACCACTGCTGAGACAGCTACCACAGAGACCGCTGCTGAGACAGCTACACAGAGACCGCTGCTGAGACAGCTACCACAGAGACCGCTGCTGAAACACTACCACAGAGACCACTGCTGAGACAGCTACCACAGAGACCGCTATGGAGACAGCTACCACAGAGACGCTGCTGAGACAGCTACCACAGAGACCGCTGCTGAGACAGCTACCAGAAGAGACCACGCTTGAGACAGCTACCACAGAGACCGCTGCTGAGACAGCTACCACAGAGACCGCTGCTGAGACAGCTACCACAGAGACCACTGCTGAGACAGCTACCACAGAGACCACTGCTGAGACAGCTTGATAATATGTTACCTTTTATCCAATCCAAGTAGCAACATCACTGTGATGACAAAGTCTCTTATCAAAACCAAGCTAGCAACATCACTGTGATGACAAAGTGTCTTTCATGCATTTTATTTGTTGGTTTGCTCCGTCATTCATTCATTCACTGAATTACTCAGCTGTATGTTTTGTCATTCATTCATTCACTGAATTACTCAGCTGTATGTTTTTGTCATTCATTCATTAACTGAATTACTCAGCTGTATGTTTTGCCATTCATTATATCAAAGATCTCTACACATGCATCTCTCTGAAACATTAGGACAAAACAGACCGTGCTGACTAATGGTTGAAAGCAGCGGGCTTCCTATAGACTGTGACACAGCTAGAATAATCACATCAAATGGTCCTTCTGGGCTAAACGATTCAAATTACCAACTGATGAGAGCACAGAGACACAATCACAGTTTCACACACACACACGCTTAATGTAGACTTGGGTGAACAGGAAACAGAGAGGGGGTCTGGGTATTGGCCCAACAGCTGTCCAATTAGCTTTGTTATGGTCTTGAAACACCAAAATGCCGAGTGCTGCACTGGACACCCTGAAACACAAACATACTCAGCTGGGACCCAGAAACACAAAACATACTGGGCGGGTGCGCTGGGACATCCTGAAACACCAACATGCCAGGCGGGCGCTGGGACATCCTGAAACACCAACATGCCAGGCGGTGCGCTGGACATCCTGAAACACCAACATGCCGGGCGGTGCGCTGGGACATCCTGAAACACAAACATGCCGGGCGTGCGCTGGGACAACCTGAAACACCAACATGCCTGGCGTGCGCTGGGACATCCTGAAACACCAACATGCCGGGCGGTGCGCTGGGACATCCTGAAACACCAACATGCCGGGCGGTACCTGGGACATTTTGAAACACCAACAACCGGGAGGTGCGCTGGGACATCCTGAAACACCAACATGCCGGGCGTGCGCTGGGACATCCTGAAACACCAACATACCGGGCGGTGCGCTGGGACATCCTGAAACACCAACATACCGGGCGGTGCGCGGGACATCCTGAAACACCAACATACCGGGCGGTGCGCTGGACATCCTGAAACACCAACATGCCGGGCGGTGCGCTGGACATCCTGAAACACCAACATGGGCGGTGCGCTGGGACATCCTGAAACACCAACATGCCGGGCGGTGCGCTGGGACATCCTGAAACACAAACATGCCGGGCGGTGCGCTGGGACAACCTGAAACACCAACATGCCTGGCGGTGCGCTGGGACATCCTGAAACACCAACATGCCGGGCGGTGCGCTGGGACATCCTGAAACACCAACATGCCGGGCGGTACGCTGGGACATTCTGAAACACCAACATACCGGGAGGTGCGCTGGGACATCCTGAAACACCAACATGCGCGGGCGGTGCGCTGGGACATCCTGAAACACCAACATACCGGGCGGTGCGCTGGGACATCCTGAAACACCAACATGCCGGGCGGTGCGCTGGGACATCCTGAAACACCAACATACCGGGCGGTGCGCTGGGACATCCTGAAACACCAACATACCGGGCGGTGCGCTGGGACATCCTGAAACACCAACATACCGGGCGGTGCGCTGGGACAACCTGAAACACCAACATGCCGGGCGGTGCGCTGGGACATCCTTAAACACCAACATGCCGGGCGGTGCGCTGGGATATCCTGAAACACCAACATGCCGGGCGGTGCGCTGGGACATCCTGAAACACCAACATGCCGGGCGGTGCGCTGGACAACCTGAAACACCAACATACCGGGCGGTGCGCTGGACATTCTGAAACACAAATAATCACCAGAGCTGAGTCTCAAATGGCACCGTACAACTGGGTGTGAGTCCCTATTGTTCAAAAGAAGTCACTAAAGGGAATAAGGTGAATGAATCACACATTGATCTGAGGGGAGATAGATTGCCTGTCATTACTTACCACTCAGTTAAGATCAATACAATTATCAAATCAAATGTTATTTGTCACATGCTCAGAATACAACAGTGAAATGCTTACTTTCAAGCCCTTAACCAACCATGCCGGGCGGTGCGCTGGGACAAGCCCTTAACCAACCATGCCGGGCGGTGCGCTGGACAAGCCCTTAACCGACCATGCGGGCGGTGCGCTGGACAAGCCCTTATCCGACCATGCCGGGCGGTGCGCTGGGACAAGCCCTTAACCGACCATGCCGGGCGGTGCGCTGGGACAAGCCTTCAACCGACCATGCCGGGCGGTGCGCTCGGGACAAGCCTTAACCGACCATGCCGGGCGGTGCGCTGGGACAAGCCCTAACCGACCATGCCGGGCGGTGCGCTGGGACAAGCCCTTAACCGACCATGCCGGGCGGTGCGCTGGACAAGCCCTTAACCGACCATGCCGGGCGGTGCGCTGGGACAAGCCCTTAACCGACCATGCCGGCGGTGCGCTGGGACAAGCCCTTAACCGACCATGCCGGGCGGTGCGCTGGGACAAGCCCTTAACCGACCATGCCGGGCGGTGCGCTGGGACAAGCCCTTAACCGACCATGCCGGGCGGTGCCTGGGACAAGCCCTTAACCGACCATGCCGGGCGGTGCGCTGGGACAAGCCCTTAACCAACCATGCCGGGCGGTGCGCTGGACAAGCCCTTAACCAACCATACCATGCCGGGCGGTGCGCTGGGACAAGCCCTTAACCGACCATGCTGGGCGGTGTAGTTTTAAGAGAATAGAATGGTGTGTAGACAGGCCTTAATWTATGTTCAACGGGTTCTATTTATTTTTCCATAAAATAATATATGTAAAATGTGTCCTTCTGTAACGCTCGTCTGAAGAAGAGGGAGTGYACCAAAGCGCAGCGTGGTACGTGTTCATGATGTTTATTAAAAACTAAAAACACTTGAACAAAATAACAAAGAGCAAAATGACAAGGAACAGTTCTGTCAGGTGCAGAAACACAAAACAGAAAATAACTACCCACAAAACACAGGTGGGAAAAGGCTACCTAAGTATGGTTCCCAATCAGAGACAACGATAGACAGCTGTCCCTGATTGCGAACCATACCCGGCCAAAACAAAGAAATACAAAACATAGAAAAATGAACATAGAATGCCCATCCAAATCACGCCCTCCACCTTCCAACTTGTTCAGCTCAAAGCAATGAACATCCATTGTGATGAAAACCTTGTTTAATTTATGTTTGTCCAAGATAAACATGATTTATTCCATCCATGTCTTGACTTTAATTTATTTTTGTTTACAAAAATCACTTTTTTACGAATAGRGCTTTGAATTGATCAATGTAATCTAGCAGAGGTAAATGGCAAATATGAACCATGTATGCTGTCTAAATTGCTTGTAATTGATATAAGTCAACATGTAATTATTAATTATTTTTAAGTAAATTGTTATGGCTGTATTGTTTAAAAAATATATATAACAACACAAGGGTTAAGCAAATACATTGCATATCTTTACAACGGGAGTATAGCCTACCTGGCTGGCAGGAAAATGAACCACAGGAAAAGCGTCCTCCATCCGCTATTTAAGTGTATAGATGACATGTATTTTTTCCCTCTGACCCTGTTCCGAGACAGGTGCATGATAATGGTCCATTCTAAATACAAACAAATTTCACACATAAATTGCTTAGTAAATGTAAAGACTAGATTAAATCAAGAATAGTATGATGGGTGACTCTATTATTAAAATGAAGCACATTAATCCGCTTTACAACGGGTTTTGGGGAAGATAATAGTTTGGGGAAGATAATTTTAACCATAAAAATGCACATTTATAATATAAGCATTACACGCGTAATCACAGTTGTGGTCACATTTGATAAGGTTTTTTCACGCTAATGGAACATTTCCGATTAAATCCAACGACCATGTGTGCATTGCTACGCTTATAATGTGAAGAAATAGCCTAAAGGTTTATCAACATTTTAAGCTAAACGTTAAACTAATCTGTTGCGTCAACCACATTGCGTAGAAAAGTGATTTTGATGCTAGTGGTTATACTAATTTGGGATCTATCGCATCCCACAACTGGCCCAGACTATGTTTGGAATATTTATTTCTTAAATAAATGTGGACAGTTCTTCCAATATCTTCAATATGCACCTTGGGAATTGGAAAAGGACCCACGCTGTTGCGTCACGGATGTGTCCGTSTTCACTCTAAGCATCTAGCCCAGMGTTTGTAGATTAACTAAAGTCACATTAATAACTCTAAATGAATCAAATAGGAACACCTATTTCTGTGTTAACCGCACACTCTCTTAAATCCTTTGGATAAAATATKCTTTCTATTTTATTCAGATTTGTTTAATTGTATTCTTCAAACTATAAAATATAAAATAATGCCAAGACTGTCACGCCCTGGCTATAGAGAGGCTTTTTATTCTCTATTTTGGTTAGGCCAGGGTGTGACTAGGGTGGGCAGTCTATGTTATTTTTTCTATGTTGTTGTGTTTCTATGTGTTTGGCCTGGTGTGGTTCCCAATCAGAGGCAGCTGTCTATCGTTGTCTCTGATTGGGAACTATACTTAGGTAGCCTGTTTTCCCATTTTGAGTTGTGGGTGATTATTTTCTGTTTAGTGTTTTTCGTCACCTTACAGGACTGTTCGTTTGTTGTTTTGTTCAGTGTTCAGTTGTTTTATAAAAAATATGAACACTTACCAATCTGCACCTTGGTCCTCCTCTCCTTCTCCAGACGACAATCGTGACAACGACATTCTAACCAAATTATTGTCTGTTAAATGAACTAGTGTAGCCCACAGCCATATGGCATAGCCAGATCAGGACCTAACATAAGGACAACTCAAGATTATTCTGTTCTTCTGAAATAGATTACAATTTCTTCATATGATGTTTCCTTAGACCTGTCTAAAATAAATAATGGATTTATTAGGCTATATTGTCAAACAAAATAAAATAAACATTTAAAGAGAAAGGCAGAATAATAACAACATACATGAAAGGAGAGCGACAACAGGCAGGAGTGTAAGACCCTGGGTTTTATAGACTAAACTACAGCCCTTGGAAAAAGCATTTCGCTACACTCGTATTAACATCTGCTAACCATGTGTATGTGACCAATAACATCTGATTTGAAAAGCCTGTCTGCATCATAAATAGCACCCTATTCCCTATATAGCGCACTACTTTTGATCAGAGCCCTATGGGTCAATTGGCCAACAGTAGTGTACTATTTAAAGAATAGGGTGCAATTTAGGATGCATCCAGGCTTTTTCCAGGTGCGGTAATTTAAAGAATAGGGTGCAATTTAGGATGCATCCAGGCTTTTTCCAGGTGCTGTAGTCTACTAGAGCATCTGCATGGTAAAACCCTGTTTTATACAGTGGGGAGAACAAGTATTTGATACACTGCCGATTTTGCAGGTTTTCCTACTTACAAAGCATGTAGAGGTCTGTAATTTTTATCACAGGTACACTTCAACTGTGAGAGACGGAATCTAAAACAAAAATCCAGAAAATCACATTGTATGATTTTTAAGTAATTAATTTGCATTTTATTGCAGACATAAGTATTTGATACATCAGAAAAGCAGAACTTAATATTTGGACAGAAACCTTTGTTTGCAATTACAGAGATCATACGTTTCCTGTAGTTCTTGACCAGGTTTGCACACACTGCAGCAGGACCCCACTCCTCCATACAGACCTTCTCCAGATCCTTCAGTGCTGTCGCTGGGCAATACGGACTTTCATCTCCCTCCAAAGATTTTCTATTGGGTTCAGGTCTGGAGACTGGCTAGGCCACTCCAGGACCTTGAATCTACGGAGCACTCCTTAGTTGCCCTGGCTGTGTGTTTCGGGTCGTTGTCATGCTGGAAGATCCAGCCACGACCCATCTTCAATGCTCTTACTGAGGGAAGGAGGTTTTTGGCCAAGATCTCGCGATACATGGCCCCATCCATCCTCCCCTCAATACGGTGCAGTCGTCCTGTCCCCTTTGCAGAAAAGCATCCCCAAAGAATGATGTTTCCACCTCCAAGCTTCACGGTTAGGATGGTGTTCTTGGGTTGTACTAATCCTTCTTCTTCCTAAACACGGCGAGTGGTTATAGACCAAAAAGCTCTATTTTTGTCTCATCAGACCACATGACCTTCTCCAATTCCTCCTCTGGATCATCCAGATGGTCATTGGCAAACTTCAGACGGGCCTGGACATGCGCTGGCTTGAGCAGGGGGACCTTGCGTGCGCTGCAGGATTTTAATCCATGACGGCGTAGTGTGTTAACTAATGGTTTTCTTTGAGACTGTGGTCCCAGCTCTCTTCAGGTCATTGACCAGGTCCTGCCGTGTAGTTCTGGGCTGATCCCTCACCTTCCTCATGATCATTGATGCCCACGAGGTGAGATCTTGCATGGAGCCCCAGACCGAGGGTGATTGACCGTCATCTTGAACTTCTTCCATTTTCTAATAATTGCGCCAACGTTGTTGCCTTCTCACCAAGCTGCTTACCTATTGTCCTGTAGCCCATCCCAGCCTTGTGCAGGTCTACAATTTTATCCCTGATGTCCTTACACAGCTCTCTGGTCTTGGCCATTGTGGAGAGGTTGGAGTCTGTTTGATGAGTATGTGGACAGGTGTCTTTTATACAGGTAACGAGTTCAAACAGGTGCAGTTACAATATAGGTAATAAGTGGAGAACAGGAGGGCTTCTTAAAGAAAACTAACAGGTCTGTGAGAGCCGGAATTCTTACTGGTTGGTAGGTGATCAAATACTTATGTCATGCAATAAAATGCGAATTAATTACTTAAAAATCATACAATGTGATTTTCTGGATTTTTGTTTTAAATTCCGTCTCTCACAGTTGAAGTTACCTATGAATAAAAATTACAGACCTCTACATGCTTTGTAAGTAGGAAAACCTGCAAAATCGGCAGTGTATCAAATACTTGTTCTCCCCACTGTATATCTGTCATAGAGCCAGAGGCTGCCAATAATAAAGTCCACTGAGTGCAATCCATTTATATAAATATGGTAAACATTTAACATGCATGTCTACTATCAGCCTGAATCGTTATTTTGCCGCAGAAATTTAGATCATGCACTGAAAAAGGGAGAGGGACATTTAAGTAGTAATGGTGAGGATGTGGAGTAGTCAGCTAGCTCCACTAGGTGGTGACACAGTTAAGCAGATGGAATGAGGATGGGATGTAGTAGCGTTATTCCCACTAGGTGGTACACAGTTATAGAGATGGAATGAGGATGGATGTAGTAGCGTATTTTCCACTAGGTGGTAACACAGTATAGCAGATGAATGAGGATGGATGTAGTAGCGTTATTTCTCCACTAGGTGGTGAACACAGTTAGCAGATGGACTGAGGATGGGATGTAGTAGCGTTATTCCTCCACTAGGTGGTAACACAGTTATAGAGATGGAATGAGGATGGGATGTAGTAGCGTTATTCCTCCACTAGGTGGTAACACAGTTATAGCAGATGGAATGAGGATGGATGTAGTAGCGTTATTTTCCACACTAGGTGTAACACAAGTTATAGCAGATGAATCGAGGATGGGATGTAGTAGCGTTATTCCTCCACTAGGTGATGACACAGTTATAGCAGATGGAATGAGGATGCGATGTAGTAGCGGTATTTCTCCACTAGGTGGTGACACAGTTATAGCAGATGGAATGAGGATGGGATGTAGTAGCGGTATTTCTCCACTAGGTGGTAACACAGTTATAGTAGATGGAATGAGGATGGGATGTAGTAGCGMTATTTCTCCACTAGGTGGTAACACAGTTATAGCAGATGGAAAGAGGAGCACACAGGGGGAGTTAGGAAGAAAATATGAAAGACAAGACTATTACTGTTGTTATAAACACATCATTGTTTTTATAAATGCAATCTTCAATATAACCTTCTCTGTCTATTTTATTATTTCATCTATGGACTATAAACATTTTATACATATAATATCAACCTCCTCATGCTGTGTTGTTGGTGTGACCTACACCACCAGGTGAGGTCACATTGTGTGAGGAGAGCAGAAAGTGAACCGAAGGAAACACAACGTAATCTGGCCAACGTAACCACATCTAGCATATCTCTTCCAGCTGATTGATTTACCGGTGGCCCTTTGATGTCTAACGTTAACCTAATGTAGAGATGACATCAAGCAGACACGACGAGGAGAATAAAGTGTACTTCTACTAGCAAATTGTTCTTCCCTTGTTAAGAATCACAATGCTCTTTCTGTGCTGTAATGTGTCAACAACAAGGTAAGAACAAGTTGAGCATTGAAGTGCTACTGTGCTTTGTGATTACATTTGTTTCATGGACTCCCAAAACGCTGCAGGCAGAGACACAGGAGACTTGAGATTGAGACAAAGGGAACATCGACCAACACTCCCCTCCGTTCTATTGGCAAATGTCCAGTCACACGAGAATAAGGTGAATGAGCTCGGTTCGAGAGTCTCCTATCAGAGAGACTTTAAAAAGCTGCTATATTATGTGCCTTGCAGATGAGTGGCTGGATGACTCTACACTACCGGTCAAAAGTTATAGAACACCTACTCATTCAAATTCAATAAAATCAAATGTTATTTGTCACATGCGCGATACAACAGTTTTAGACATTACAGTGAAATGCTTAATACAACAGGTTTAAACATTACAGTGATGCTGAATACAAAGGTTTAGACATTACAGTGAAATGCTGATACAACAGGTTAGACCTTACAGTGAAATGCTGAATACAACAGGTTTAGACATTACAGTGAAATGCTGAATACAACAGTTTTAGACATTACAGTGAAATGCTGAATACAACAGGTTTAGACATTACAGTGAAATGCTGAATACAACAGGTTTAGACATTACAGTGAAATGCTGAATCACAACAGGTTTTAACATTACAGTGAAATGCTGAATACAACAGGTTTAGACATTACAGGAAATGCTGAATACAACAGGTTTAGACATTACAGTGAAATGCTTAATACAACAGGTTTAAACATTACAGTGAAAATGCTGAATACACACAGGTTTTAGACATTACAGTGAAATGCTGAATACAACAGGTTTAGACATTACAGTGAAATGCTGAATACAACAGGTTTAGACATTAACAGTGAAATGCTGAACAACAGGTTTAGACATTACAAGTGAAATCTGAATACAACAGGTTTAGACATTACAGTGAAATGCTGAATACAACAGGTTTAGACATTACAGTGGAAATGCTTACTTACGGAGCCCTAACACTAACAAAGGCAGTTTAAACAAATATGGATAAGAATAAGAAATAAAAGTAACAAGTAATAAAAGAGAGCAGTAAAATAACAATAGTGAGACTATATACAGGGGGGGGGGGGGGGGGGGTACCATGTACAGGATCATGTGTGGGAGCACCGTGTTAGTTTAGATAATATGTACATGTAGGTAGAGTTATTAAAGTGACTATGCATAGATGATAACAACAGAGAGAATCAGCGGTGCGTAAGAGGGGGGTGATGCAAAACGTCTGGGTAGCCAAATGATTAGGTGTTCAGAAGTCTAGGCCTCTTGGACCTAGACTTGTCGCTCCGGACCAAAATGCAGCGTAGGTGGAATACATTATGAATTTATTAAATAAAGACGAATACGTAACACACTTGAGAAATTACAAAACAAAAAACGACGTAGACCGACCTGAACATATGAACTTACATAAACACGAAGAACGCACGAACAGGTACAGACTAAAACAAACGAAACAGTCCCGTGTGGTACATACACAAACACGGAAGACAATCACCCACAAACAAACAGTGTGAACAACCTACCTTAATATGGTTCTCAATCAGAGGAAACGTAAAACACCTGCCCCTGATTGAGAACCATATCAGGCTAATAGACAATGAACCTAAACATAGAAACACATAACATTAGAATGCCCACCCCAACTCACGCCCTGACCATACTAAAACAAATAAAAAAACAAGGAAAACAGGTCAGGAACGTGACAAAAACAAGTTTTAATGACTCCAACCTAAGTGTATGTAAACTTCCGACTTCAACTGTATATCATTATATGGGTATTTTATAAGTCGCTGGTATATATATGGGTATTTTACAAGTTGGTGGTATATTATTATATGGGTATTTTCAAAAACAACAAACTTTTGAAAGGTAGTGTATACCACCAACTTATAAAATACCCCTATAATGATAAAATACCCATACACCAGTCTCAACGTCAACAGTGAAGATTCAACTCCGGGATGCAGTTCTATTTTACAAAAAATMTGCATTTCTTTCAAAAACAAGGTAACGTCAAAGTGACCCAAAACTTTTGAACAGTAGTGTATATATGGTTATTTTATAAGTTGGTGGTATGTATATGGGTATTTTATAAGTTGGTGGTATGTATATGGGTATTTTATAAGTTGGTGGTATGTATATGGGTATTTTATAAGTTGGTGGTATATATATGGGTATTTTATAAGTTGGTGGTATATATATGGGTATTTTATAAGTTGGTGGTTTATACACTACCATTCAAAAGTTTGGGGTCACTTTGACATTTCCACTCTGACATTTTGAAAGAAAATCAAATTTCTTTGTACATTAAAATAACATCAAATTGATCAGAAATACAGTGTAGACATTGTTAATGTTGTAAATGACAATTGTAGCTGGAAACGACCAATTTTRTATGGAATATCTAAATAGGTGTATAGAGGTCCATTGTCAGCAACCATCACTCCTGTGTTCCAATGGCATGTTGTGTTAGCTAATCCAAGTTGATCATTTTAAAAGGCTAATTGATCATTAGAAAACCTTCTTGCAATTATGTTAGCACAGCTGAAAACTGTTGTCCTGATTAAAGAAGCAATAAAACTGGCCTTATTTAGATTAGTTGAGTATCTGGAGCATCAGCATTTGTGGGTTCAATTACAGGCTCAAAATGGCTAGAAACAAAGACTTTCTTCTGAAACTCGTCAGTCTATTCTTGTTCTGAGAAATGAAGGCTATTCCATGTGAG
This sequence comes from Salvelinus sp. IW2-2015, assembly GCF_002910315.2. Lineage (NCBI taxonomy): Eukaryota > Metazoa > Chordata > Actinopteri > Salmoniformes > Salmonidae > Salvelinus > Salvelinus sp. IW2-2015. The sequence goes on from NW_019942697.1 coordinate 100,259, forward strand.
AAATTGCCAAGAAACTGAAGATCTGGTTGAACGCTGTGTACTGCTCCCTTCACAGAACAGCGCAAACTGGCTCTAACCGGAATAGAAAGAGGAGTGGGAGYKCCCGGTGCAAAACTGAGCAAGAGGACAAGTACATTACAGTGTCTAGTTTGAGAAACAGATGCCTCACAAGTCCTCAACTGACAGCTTCATMAAATAGTACCCACAAAACACCAGTTTAAACGTCAACAGTYAAGAAGCAACTCCGGGATYCTGGCCTTCWAGGCAGAGTTCCTCWGTCCAGTGTCTGTGTTCTTTTGCCCATCWTAATCTTCTATATTTATTGGCCAGTCTGAGATTTGGCTTTTTCTTTGCAACTCTGCCTAGCAGGCCAGCATCCCTGAGTCGCCTCTTCACTCAGCAGCATCCGCTGGTAGTGAAGTATCACAGACTGTTGTTTATGACTTATTTTGGGAATCTTGTCACATGATTTGATTTAGAATGTCAGAGGTCCCACAGCAAGTTACATCTGTTTTCAAGGTATCTATCAAAGTGCTTGAATTGGATGTTCGATAGTTTGGATTGAATTATTTTTTATGTATAAGTATGTATGAGGTCTTTGCTTGTCTTTATGTTTTAGTGTTTGTCTTTATGTTTTAGTGTTTGTCTTTATTGTTTGTCTTTATGTTTTAATGTTTGTCTTTATCTTTTAGTGTTTGTCTTTATCTTTTAGTGTTTGTCTTTATTGTTTTATTATTTGTCAGACAAACACTGCTAAAAAAAAAGAACAGGACAAACTCAACCTTCATCTGATTTTCAAACGTTATGCATGACCCAATTTAACTATCCTCCTCCAAATTAGGCCATCTTTATGTATACCACTGATTAATTGCATTGCAATATAAATACGCAGCACATGGGCATCATTTATGAAATATAATGTTGTTAAAAGTCAGATAGTGGTTTAAATAGGTAATAKGATGTAATTTAGTACACCGAATTGACATCCACCATCACTTTGTCCAGTGAGCAAGCTGAGTTTTCTACTTGGACAACCCATAAATCGCATTTTACCAAACATACAGTATATTTAGTATGTCATATGATATAATTTACATCTGATTGAGTTGTCTGGATGTACTTCAGTCTAATACAGACAAAGATGAATGTGATTTATCCTTTAGTTGTTTTCCAGACTGCTGACTTTAAACCGCTTAGAGTCTTTTGACGGTTCGTCAATACTATATACAGTAAGTAACACAATAACTATATCCCGTTCCGTCAGTTTCAGCTAGACATATCTGTGTTTTTGGGCTGCGTCTCAATCCACTACACTGCTGTGGCCCAAATCTAAATTGCATCTGGGCTGGAATAATACATTGTGGCCATTCTCTTGCATTTCAAAGATGATGGTACAATTTTTTTTACCAAAGAACAGTTGGTTTTTTCTTTGTATTATATTTTACCAGATCTATTGTGTTATATTCTCCTACATTCCTTTCACATTTCCACAAACTTCAAAGTGTTTCCTTTCAAATGGTACCAAGAATATGCATATCCTTGCTTCAGGGCCTGAGGACAACACACACACATCACAACAAAAGAGACAACACTACATAAAGAGAGACCTAGGATAACAAGCAAGGCAACATGGTAGCAACACAACATGGTAGCAGCACAAAACATGGTACAAAACATTATTGGGCACAAATAACAGCACAATGGGCAAGAAGGTAGAGACAACAATACATCACGCAAAGCAGCCACAACTGTCAGTAAGAGTGTCCATGATTGAGTCTTTGAATGAAGCGATTGAGATAAAACTGTCCAGTTTGAGTGTCTGTTGCAGCTCGTTCCAGTCGCTAGCTGCAGCGAACTGAAAAGAGGAGCGACCCAGGGATGTGTGTGCTTTTGGGACCTTTAACAGAATGTGACTGGCAGAACGGGGTTGTATGTGGAGGATGAGGGCTACGAGATTAACAAGAATTTAAGCTTTCTGCCAATATCAGATATGTCTATGTCCTCATGATAATCGCATTAGCCTACGTTAGCTCAACTGTCACGTGGAAGGTACACCGATCCCGAAGAAGTTGTATATATTTATTTTTTATTTTAAAATCCCAGCCCTCGTCCTCGCAGGAAGCTTTTTTCCTTTTGGTAGGTCGTCATTGTCAAAAAATATTTTTTCTTAACTGTTTATTAAATAAAAAAATAAAAAGTGTTGGTCCCATGTTTCACGAGCTGAAATCAAATATCCTATGCGGGCGGTGCAGTTGCCGTACCAGGCGGTGATACAGCCCGACAGGATGCTTTCAATTGTGCATCTGTAAAAGTTTGTGAGGGTTTTATGTGACAAGCCACATTTCTTTAGCCTCCTGAAGTTGAAGAGACTCTGTTGCACCTCTTCACCACACTGTCTGTGTGAGTGGTCCATTTCAGTTTATCAGTGATGTGTACAACAAGGAGCTTTCCACATTCTCCACTAATGAGGATCCTTAATAAACTCCAGGAAGAGTAGCTGCTGCCTTGCCTTAATTTTTAAACTTTTATTTAACTTCACTAGGGTAGGGGGCTGCATTCGAAATTTTGGATGAAATGCATGCCCAATTTAAACTGCCTGCTTCTCGGGCCCAGGAGATATGATATGCATATAACTGGTAGATTTGGATAGAAAATACTCTAAAGTTTCCAAAACTGTTAAAATAGTGTGAGTATAACAGAACTGATTTGGCAGGCAAAAACCTGAGAAAAATCCATTCAGGAAGTCGTTTATTTTTATTTTGTATTTTTTTTCTATTCAATGCCATTACAGTATCCATTGACGTAGGACTCAAARTGCAGTTRCTAMMCRTTCCACTAGATGTCAACAGTCTTTAGAAATTGTTTCAGGCTTGTATTCTGAAAAATGAGGGAATAAGAGCATTCGGAATGACTGGACGCTAAAGTGTCGCAAAGCTCGACAGAGAGAGCAATTCTTGTTTACCTTTTAAATTGACAACGTTATTGTCCGGTTGAAATATTATCGATTATTTAGGCTAAAAACAACCTGAGGATTGAATATAAACATCGTTTGACATGTTTCTATGAACTTTATGAACTTTATGGATACAATTTGGATTTTTTTGTCTTCCTGTTTTGACTGCGTTTGAGCCTGTGGATTACTGAAGAAAACGCGCGAACAAAACTGAGGTTTTTGTATATAAAGAGACTTTATCGAACAATTAAACATTTATTGGTAAATGTCTGTTTATCTCTATTTCTGACTCTGACTCTGTTCTACTTGGCTAGTAACTGTTTGTAATGAATTGTCTAGTGGGCTACGTTCTCAAATAATCGTAAGGTATGCTTTCGCCGTAAAGCATTTTTAAATCTGACACCGTGGTTGGATTCACAAGACGTTCATCTTTAAACCTATGTAAAATATGGTTTGTTTTCAGAATTTTTATAATGAGTATTTCTGTATTTGAATTTGGCGCCAGCAGTTTCACTGGCTGTTGAAGAGGTGGGACGCTAACGTCCCACATACCAAGAGAGGTTTTACCTAGGCAAGTCAGTTAAAAACAATTTCTTATTTTCAATGACAGCCTAGGAATAGTGGGGTTAACTGCCTTGTTCAGGGGCAGAACGACAGATTTGTACTTTCTTGCAACCCTTTCGGTTACAAGTCCACGCTCTAAACACTAGGCTACCTGCCACCTCCAGGTGAGGACCTTACTAGCCCTAGGAAGAGTAGCTGCTGCTTGCCTTAATGAGGATCCTTACTAAACCCGGGAAGAGTAGCTGCTGCCTTGCCCTAATGAGGATCCTTACTAAACCCAGGAAGAGTAGCTGCTGCTTGCCCTAATGAGGATCCTTACTAAACCTAGGAAGAGTAGCTGCTGCCTTGCTCTAATGAGGATCCTTATAAACCAGGGAAGAGTAGCTGCTGCCTTGCTCTATACGAGGATCCTTACTAAACCCGGGGAAGAGTAGCTGCTGCCCTTGGGATCCTAATGAGGATCCTTAAACTAACCCCGGGAAGAGTAGCTGCTGCCTTGCCCTTAATGAGGATCCTTATAAACCCCGGGAAGAGTAGCTGCTGCCTTGCCTTAATGAGGATCCTTAATAAACCCCGGGAAGAGTAGCTGCTGCCTTGCCCTAATGAGGATCCTTACTAAACCCCGGGAAGAGTAGCTGCTGCCTTGCCTTAATGAGGATCCTTAATAAATACAAGGCAAATAGAAATAAAATATGTGAATTGGTAAATAAAGAAACCAGTATCTATTTTAGCAGCACCTTCAACCAACACAACCAAATTAGGATTCAATGGAAGGAAAGCTCTCAATATGAAGTGGAATAGAAGTAGGGCCTCTCCTGTACCCAATGACACCATAGGTTTCCCATAGGTGTCCTCTCTCTTTAAAAAAGAAAAATAAACACTACTCTTAACAAATTAATTTGGCTTCTGTGAATTTCTGTTTCGCAATTGTTCCCTGTTGCTCTTCACCTTCGCTCTGCTCTCTCTCTCTCTCTCTCTCTCTCGCTCTCTCTCCAATTTACGGTCTTTTATTGGTATGGGAAACTCTCTCAATTCAATTTCAATTTAAGGGCTTTCATTGGCATGGGAAACTGTCTCTCTGTGTCTCGGTTTTTCTCCCTCTATCTCTCCTGTTTCTCCTTCCTTTAATATCTCTCCCTCTCTCTCTCAATTTTATTTCAATTTTATTTAAAGGCGTTATTGGCATGGAAAACATATGTTTACATTGCCAAAGCAACTGAAATAGATAATAAACAAAAGTGAAATAAAAAGAGAGAGTGAGAGGAAGACAGAAAGAGAGAGAGAGAGTGTGTGTGTGAGGAGAGAGCTGAAGAGCAACAGGGAACAATTGTGAAATAGAAGTACACAGAAGTCAGATACATTTTTTGTGTGGTGTTTTCTTTCTCTTTTAAAGAGGAGAGAGGAAACCTATGGTGTCACTGGGTACAGAAGAGGGCTAGATTCTCTTCCACTTCAAATTGAGAGCTTTCCTTCAACGTAATCCTAATTTGGTTGTGTATGCATTCTTTATTTAACAATAAAGAACTATGGTACCAAGTCAAAACATATTTGTTTAATAAAATGTGGATAAAGTCACGGTGTCTGAATTCTGGCCTTTGGCTGGGCCACCCAAGTACATTCAGAGACTTGTCCCGAAGCCACTCCTGTGTTGTTTTGACTGTGTGCTTAGGGTCGGTGTCCTGTTGGAAGGTGAACCTTTGCCCCAGTCTGAGGTCCTGAGCGCTCTGGAGCAGGTTTTCATCAAGGAAAACCTGCCTCGTCTCCCAGTCCCAACCGCTGAAAAACATCCCCACAACATGATGCTGCCACCATCGGGTTCTTGGTCTGTTTGGCCGGGGGCGGACAGCTCTAGGAAGAGTCTTGGTGGTTCCAAACTTCTTCCATTTAAGAATGGAGGTCACTGAGTTCTTGGGGCCCTTCAGTGCTGCAGAATGTTTTTGGTACCCTTCCCCAGATCTGTGCCTTGACACAATCCTGTCTCGGAGCTCTATGGACAATTCCTTCGACTTCATGGCTTGGTTTTTYCTCTGATATAAATCTGTGACCTTATATAGACAGGTGTGTGCCTTTCCAAGTCATGTCCAATCAATTGAATTTAGCACAGGTGGACTCCAATCAAGGTGTAGAAACATCTCAAGGATGATCAATGGAATCAGGATGCACCTGAGCTCAATTTCGAGTCTCATAGCAAAGGGTCTGAATATTTATGTCAATAAGGTATTTCTGGGTTTTTTTTGCAAACATTTATAAAAACCTGTTTTCGCTTTGTCATTATGGGGTGTTGTGTGTAGAATGATGTGGATGTTTTTGTTTAATCCATTTTAGAACTTTAACGTAACAAAATGTACAAAAAGTCAAGGGGTCTGAATACTTTCCGAATACACTGTATTTACCCAGTTTGAATCCAATACATACACTTTGATAGATACCTTGAAAAAATATGTATCTGTTGCCCTCTGACCTAAATCAAACCCTGTGACGAGATTCCCTACATAAGTCCTAATCAAACTCCCCGAGACTTCACTATCAACGGAGGCTGCTGYYGAGGACGGCTCATACTAACGGATCACATGGATTCAATGAAAGGTATAAAATGGAAACCACGTCTTTGATGTGTTTGATACCATTCCATTGAATCCATTTTAGCCGTTAGTATGAGCRGTCCTCCCCTCAGCAGCCTCCTCTGTTCACTACATTACACAATCACAAAAATCATAAGTCATCAACATGTGAACTTGTAAATCTGTCACAATTTTAATTGATCTGATGCAATTGCAGTTGATTAAACTGGGTCCTTAATTGACCCAACATTCTTCTTATTATGCAAGAACGCACATGTTGGATTCAATCATGAAGTCAACCCAATGTTTACAATGAAAAGGAACCCCACTGTGGATATATATATCAGTATATCAGGTTTAACTTTAGTTTCTTTTTCGGAAGCTTAGGTAAAATATTCTCTTTTACTTACTGAATATTGAATATTGGACTTCAAAGTTGAATACGGTTTACGTCAGTCATTGGGGTCAATAAGGTATAGAGGAAGGTCACAAGTTCATCTTTGAAAAGCAACCAGGGCATCTTAATAAAACAACATATTTTACAGATGGAGCTGAAGTAGACTGCAAGGAGACTTTGAGAACAGACATCTGTATTTAACATTTTTAATTTAACTTATTTTAATTTATTTTAACTAGGAAAGTCAGTTAGGAACAAATTCTTAATTACAATGACGGCCTACCAAAAGGCAAAAGGCCTCCTGCGGGGACGGGGGCTGGATTAAAAATWAAAAATTAAATTAAAAATAGAAATATAGGGTAACATCTGTCCAAAGTTCCTAAAGTATAAAATCTTTGAGAAAAGACATCCTTCCTGAAATACAAACTAAAACGTCTCTATAATCAACAATTGGAAGACCGAGCCAAGATGAGAGCAGAGCAGCAGACATGACAAGTTTTCAGTTGGACACATTTCCTGGCTTTGGAGATTTAAATCGGTACGTACTAGCGCAATCTCGAGTGTTAACCATCCCTGTGTACGGGTTTTAAAGTCTCATATGTTGTCATTTTAACAGTGAAGTGAGGTAGTTTGTGTAGTAGAGCTTTGCAAACAAAAAAAAGGGGAGTAATGAAGTGATCATCAGGATTTTAAATGAGGACGAGACAATCTTTTGAAACAGGATGTAGTATTAAAACACTGTCACCTGTGTTAATAAAGAGAAGCGCGCTATAGAGTGGTAAGTATAGACGACATCCAAAGGTTTAAAAGTAGTGGCTGCTACGTTCTGATAAATTGTGTCAACATAGTCAATAATTGGCAGGAAAGTTGACTGTACAATCTGCTTCCTGCCGTTTAGGGAGAGGCATTATCTATTTCCCCTTCTCTGCTTCAGTTTGATCCTCCTGATGTAATGGAGGTGATGATGTAATGGAGGTGATGGAGGTAATTGGTTAACTTAAAGATATCCGCCCCAGGTCATGATGAGATCGGTGCCTCTTTGGTGAAATCAGTGTCTTCCTTGATCACTGAGCCTCTAATGTATATCTTCACCAAATCTATGCAAACTGGTATTGTTCCTAAAGATTAGAAAATTGCCAAAGTTATCCCCCTCTATAAATCTGGGGATCCAAGATCTTTTGGAAGTTATCGCCCAATATCTGTACTACCATGTTTTTCTAAAATTGATAGAGAACAATTTGTTTTGTTTATGCAAACGGCTGGGCATCTACCAAGGCCAAGATAATAATTTTGATTCGCTAATTAATGAAGCCAACTCAGGTATGGCTAAATGTTTTGAATGTTTCCAGATAAACAAATGATCTTTAAATGTTTAAAAAAATCCAACTTTATTATATTCACTAGTAAGAAATATTAAGAAACATAAAAAAATTGGTGGGAATGAAATGGACAAGTCACATCTACTAGATTCCTCTGAATTATACAGTAAATGATGTAAAGTTATCTTGGAAAGATCATATTAAATTTGTCTCTAGCAAAGTGATGAAATCTGTTGGTGTCATCAGAAAGATTAGTGGTTTGGTTCATCAGGCTTACTTCCTAACTCTATAATGTAGCTTATTTTACCCATATCTCATTTACTGTAATATTGTCTGGACCAGTACATATGCCTCCTACCTACACAAATGACTCATCATAAAAAAAGAAATGTGCAAGAATAGCCATCTCATCTAATTATCTGGCGCCATCTGCACCTTTGTTTAAGAAACTCAATATATTTTCTATTTACAGCATTATTAATGTACGCCAATTATGCACTTTAATCTACAAATACCTCTCAGACAGTTGACGTAACTCTTCAATGGACTCGTCCAGGTTAATTCTGAAATCCATCTATATAAAACACAAGACTGTGATAACCTTCACCCTCCCGACTGCCGCACCTCAAATAGTCAATTCTCTATCAGATACAGAGGTACCATTCTCTGGAATTCTTATCTTCACATTGCCAAAACGTAATTATCCCTCAATAACTGCAAGCAAAGACTGGGGGTCAGCATGACGACCAAACTACTCAGTAATCTCCTCCATGAAGACTGGAGGTCAGCCTGATGAACCAAACTACTCAGTAATCTCCTCCATGAAGACTGGGGGTCAGTCTGATGAACAAACTACTCAGTAATTCCTCCATGAAGACTGGGGGTCAGCCTGATGAACCAAACTACTCAGTAATCTCCTCCATGAAGACTGGGGTCAGCCTGATGAACAAACTACTCAGTAATCTCCTCCATGAAGACTGGGGGTCAGCTGATGAACAAACTACTCAGTAATCTCCTCCATGAAGACTGGGGGTCAGTCTGATGAACAAACTACTCAGTAATCTCCTCCATGAAGACTGGGGGTCAGCTCTGATGAACCAAACTACTCAGTAATCTCCTCCATGAAGACTGGGGGTCAGTCTGATGAACAAACTACTCAGTAATCTCCTCCATGAAGACTGGGGTCAGCCTGATGAACCAACTACTCAGTAATCTTCCATGAAGACTGGGGGTCAGCCTGATGAACCAAACTACTCAGTAATCTCCTCCATGAAGACTGGGGGTCAGCCTGATGAACAAACTATAGTATCTCTCCATGAAGATGGGAGTCAGCTTGATGAACCAAACTACTCAGTAATCTCTCCCATGAAGACTGGGGGTCAACCTGATGAACCAAACTACTCAGTAATCTCCCTCCATGAAGATGGGGGTCAGCCTGATGAACCAAACTACTCAGTAATCTCCTCCATGAAGACTGGGGTCAACCTGATGAACCAAACTTCCCACTAATCCCTCCATGTAGCTCATCTCACACACACATAATCAACATGTTTTTTTTCTTGTATACTTAGTATATCTTGTACATTTATAATTAATATGCTTTGTTTAATCTGATTTAAACAAACTTTTTTTTCTTTTTACTTATATTTGTGTTGTGGTTTTCATATCAGTCATTTTTGTGCTTCCAACTCGCTCACCTGCTCACCTGCTCACCTGCTCACTGCTCACTGCTGACCATTTTTACCTGTTTTGTATCTATGACTACTTTGTCTTTTACTTATTTCCTTTATTATAAATAAATAAAAACTAATCTTATTTATAAAACGAAGCTACTTTAAATCTCACATCTTAACTATCTCACCATATGTTTTTTTCTTTTTAAATGTCAAATCATTTTCAATCCAAAAGCCCAGATAGCGGGATCCTGCTCGATGAAAGAACCATCCAATGCATAAACGTGTAAGTCATCTGAAATGTTTCTAAAAGAATTAGAAAACAGCACACATTTAGTTTTTCCCCCATTAAGTACAATTTTAAATCAAAGGACTTTCTTCAAAGCAACTCAATTGATGCGCTCCAACATAGCCTGGTCAGCCGTAGGGGCAATAGCGTACGTAACAGTGTCATCTGCATGCAGATGAATGTTACAGATTTTTCCAGATAGACCAATATTATTTATATAAATAKCACCTTTTGTAATAWCGAGGTAACTTGACATGACACCATCAGAAAGAACACATTGTGTCCTGTCTGACAGATAGTTTGCAAACCACTTGKAAGACGCCTGGTCGAGGCTCGTTTCAGAAAACCTTTGAATGAGTAGGGGACGGTTGATAGTATCAATGGCCTTGGATAGGTCTATAAATATGGCAGCACAGTGGTTCTTATGATCTAAGRAATTTAATATATATTTTATGACAAGCATAGCTGCTGAAACAGTGTTATGTCCAGGTCTACAACCAGACAGTACACGTTAGGAATATAATTTGAAGTTAAATAAAGTTCTTAGCTGAGAGTTTGCTAGTGATTATAATATTTTTGGAAGGCGAGATAGTTCAGAAATTGGGCAGTAGTAGTCTAGGTCAGATGGATATCCACCTTTATAAAGGGGGAGGACATGCTCCCCCTTATAGGGGCATCATTCTCTGCAATCTGTTTAGAGGTGTCAAAAAAGGACTCCCTCTAGTTGAATTTGAAGTATTTCCAGAAACCATTCTTTCAAATATCAAATAWAATAAAACATGTGATTTGGCACATGCCCTAATACAACAGGAATACAACCTTACCATGAAATCCTTACTTACAACCACTAAACCAACAATGCAGTTCAAGAAATAGAGTTAAGAGAATATTTACTAAATAAACCCAAGTAAAAAATAAAATGTAACGAGTCAATGTGCAGGGGTACAGGTTAGTTGAGGTAATTTGTAAAGTGACTATGAATAGATAATAAACAGAGATTAGCAGCAGAGTAAAAACAAAATGTGGGGGAGGGGGTCATTTGATTAATTGTTCAGCAGTCTATGGCTTGGGTGTAGAAGCTGTCAAGCCTTTTGGACCTAGACTTGGTGCTCCGGTACCGCTTGCTGTGCGGTGGCAGAGAAAACAGTCTGTGACTGAATTTTTTGGGCCTTCCTCGGACACCACCTAGTATATAGGTCCTGGATGACAGGAAGCTTGGCCCCAGTGAGATACTGGGCAGTACGCACAACTAGGCTTGCTGCAGTGACCTTATTACTGCCACACCGGTGGGGGGGGTTAATGCAAATAGTACGGGTGGCCATTATAGATGGCCAGCGGAGGCAAAATGGTTATTAAAAGCACCACAAATGTCATTCTTTGTCTGTTATTTGACCAGAGGCTGTCATAACCTGCTGTTGCAATGAGGGGGTGGAGTTTTTATTTGTATTTATTTTAGATTGGACGACTTTCCAGAATATTGCTGGATTTCCAACCCTCTCAGATACACAATTCAGGAAGAATGTTAACTTTGCTTTTCTAACCAGAGTAAGACATTTATTTCTCAAATGTCTGAAGGACTGCCAGTCAGAGGTAGAATTAGTCAATGTAGCCTTAGCCCAAGCTAAGTTTACTTTCATGAAATCTTTTGAACAATTAATGCGTGAACCATGTGTTAGATCTGTCCTTTACTCTTAATCTTTTATATGGGGCATTTAAGTGCCTGGTCCAAAATCAGAGCTAAAGGACACACCCTCCCAATCATACCACCCCAGGTCATACAGTCGGGGTACATCCCAAATGGCACCCTATTCCCTACATAGTGCACTACTTTAGACCAGAGCCCTACTGCGTTACTCTTCACCAGGGCTTTTTACTTTTTGCCATATCKTAAAAATTATTAGAAGTCAGCACCATTAAGCTGTTGATAGTTTTAGTGTGCTGGCCCTGTAAAAAAAAAAAGGTTTCTTTGGTCTGGACCACCTCTTACAGAAAAACCACATGATTTCAAATGTGAAAAATAATGTGAAAACATCTGTTTTTGGAACACTTCACATGTGATCATGTTTTCACATGTGTAGTTTCATGTTATCACATGTTGCTTTACATGTTGTCAAATGATTTCACATTAACTTCACATACCATCGCGTGAACACATGTTAATTGTAAAACTTCACGTGTTCACATGTGAAATTCATGTATTTGTCCGTAAGGGGCCGAAAGGATTCTCAGTCCTAACAATGTAAAAATGAAATGTTAAAAGAAGGTTCAGGACGGCAACTTAATTCCTTTCAATAATATTTATTGCTGGCGCACTTCGGAGCAACCGCCTTTGCCAAAGCACAACGTTGACATCATAGGGATGAGCATCACTGACCTCTGTTGACCTGTACTGTATCAAATAATACAGGTTAAATAAGAATAGAATATGTTTCTAAACACRTCTAATACATTCATGTGGATGCTGCCATGATTACGGATAGTCCTGAATGAATTGTGAATAATGATGAGTAATAAAGTTAGACATATAAATATTATACCCCCCCCCCAAGACATGCCTCCCCATTATTARAATAACAGTGGGAGGTTAYCATTTTATATCATACCCCCAAGACATAACCTCACCGTTATTACAATAACAGTGGGAGGTTAGCATTTTATATCATACCCTCAAGACATGCTAACCTCCCACTGAAAACGCTGTCAAACTTTGGCAACATTGTACTTGTTTATACGAATTATATTTTATAGAACGACTAGAGGGTTTCCTATACAGAGATACAGAGAAAGCAACATGATTGGACAATGAAACTAACAGGGCTGAGCTAGCTTCATGCAGCTTTGCATCGTGTYGTCCTMCCCTATGCAACTGTAGACCTAATTCAAAATGTACTCACAGTCTATGTCAGCTATTGTGTTTATTGATTCATTCCAGTTAATCATTTGTCTAGGTACTGTAGCCTAGCTTGAAAATAAACCAAATTTGATCCCGTTTACATTTTCTCACAAACAAATGAGCACGCTTCCGCTTTGTTTACCCTGGCCAGAGGAACAGGGCACATAGTAGGTTAGACTGTACATCTGCAGTTGATCAGACTGAAAAATTGTCTCGTTTCCATGCAATACAGCATATCAGATCGCTAGTGTTTAGTGGTACAGGCTGCTACATTAATGTTAATGTGTATAGGCTGCTACATTTATGGAAGAGTTTTTGATTCTGTCTGTCGGGAGTGCTAAATAAATACTAGAGGAAAGTGGAAAGCCTTGAGCTTTGTGCCGGTGTCAGCACGACCTGCGATGTTTGTGAATCTGCAACAGCACTCCGATGTGAAGGAAAGAGATATTGACAAATCATGAGGCAAGTCGGTCTAAAAAAACTGCACCTTCTTTTTAATATATTTTATTAAACTCAAAGTGGTGTGGTTATCATACACTGAACAAAAATATGAATGCAACATGTAAAATGTTGGTCCAATATTTCATGAGCTGAAATAAAAGATCCCAGAAATGTCCCATAAGCACAAAAAGCGTATTTCCCTATAATTCTGTGCACAAATGTGTTTACATCCCTGTTAGTGAACATTTCTCCTTTGCGAAGATAATCCATCCACCTAACAGCTGTGGCATATCAAGAAGCTAATTAAACAGCATGATCATTATACAGGTGCGCCTTGTGCTGGGGACAAGAAAAGGCCACTCTAAAATGTGCAGTTGTGTCACACAACACAATGCCACAGATGTCTCAAGTTGAGGGACCGTGCAATTAGCATGCTGACTGCAGGAATGTCCACCAAAGCTGTTGCCAGAGAATTTAATGTTAATTTGTCTACTGAACTCAGAAGAAGAAGAATGTCCCTTTTTCAAGACCCCGTCTTTCAAAGATATTTCGTAAAAATCCAAATAACTTCACAGATCTTCATTGTGAAGGGTTTAAACACTGTTTCCCATGCTTGTTTAATGAACCATAAACAATTAATGAACATGCACCTCTGGAACGGTCAAGACGGAAGGCAATTAAGGTCACAGAAATGAAAACTTAGGACACTAAAGAGGCCTTTCTACTGACTCCTAAGACAGCGCTACAGGGAGACAGGACGGACAGCTGATCGTCCTCACAGTGACAGACCGCGTGTAACAACACCTGCACAGGATCGGTACATCCAAACATCACACCTGCGGGACAGGTACAGGATGGCAACAACAACTGCCCAAGTTACACCAGGAAGGCACAATCCCTCCAGCAGTGCTCAGACTGTCCACAATAGGCTGAGAGAGGCTGGCCTGAGGGCTTGTAGAACTGTTGTAAGGCAGGTCCTCACCAAATGTCACCAGGCAACAACATCGCCTATGGGCACAATCCCACCATCGCTGCACCAGACAGGACTGGCAAAAAGTGCTCTTCACTGACGAGTCGCGGGGGTGATGGTCGGATTCGCGTTTATCGTCGAAGGAATGAGCGAGGCCTGTACTCTACACCGAGACCTGTACTCTGGAGCGGGATCGATTTGGAGGTGGAGGGTCCGTCATGGTCTGGGGCGGTGTGTCACAGCATCAGACTGAGCTTGTTGTCATTGCAGGCAATCTCAACGCTGTGCTTTACAGAGTAGACATCCTCCTCCCTCATGTGGTACCCTTCCTGTAGGCTCATCCTGACATGACCCACCAGCATGACAATGCCATAAGCCATCCTGCTCGTTCTGTGCGTGATTTCCTGCAAGACAGGAATGTCAGTGAAGAGCCCGGATCTCAATCCCATTGAGCACATTTTGATTCATATTTGTAAACAGCTGGTTCAAGACATCTAAGGAAGTCTCAAGGATTTGCTCGCCTGAGGTAGAGTATCTCAAGATAAACTGTAGACCACACTATCTACCTAGAGATTTTTCATCTGTATTCCTCGTAGCTGTCTATTTACCACCACAAATCGATGCTGGCACAAAGACTGCACTCAATGAGCTGTATTATGCCATAAGCAAACAGGAAAATGCTCATCCAAAGGCAGCACTCCTAGTGGCCGGGGACTTTAATGCAGGGAAACTTCAATCCGTTGTCCCTAATTTCTACCAGCATGTTACATGTGCAACCAGAGGGAAATAAAGTCTAGAACACCTTTCCTCCACACACAGAGACGAGCACAAAGCCCCGTCCACCATTTGGCAAATCTGACCATAATTCTTTACTCCTGATTCCTGCTTATAAGCAAAAATTATTGGAGGAAGCATCAGTGACTCGGTCAATAAAAAAGTGGTCAGATGAAACGGATGCTAAGCTACAGGACTGTTTTGTTAGCACATAATGGAATATGTTCCGGGATTCTTCCAATGGCATTGAGGATTACACCACATCAGTCACTGGCTTCCTCAATAAGTGCATCGATGACTCGCCCCCAGAGTGACTGTATGTACACACCCCAAACATAAGCCATGGATTACAGGCAACATCCGCACTGAGGGTAGAGTATTCAGAATACAGGGTATAGCTGCCGCTTTCAAGAAGCAGAACTCTAACATGAACGCTTATAAGAAAGCCTGCTATGCCCTCCGACGAACCATCAAATACGCAAAGTGTCAATACAGGACTAAGATCGAATCGTGATACACCCGCTCCGAAGCTCGTCGAATGTGGCAGGGCTTGCAAACTATTACAGACTACATTGGGAAGCACAGCCGAGAGCTGCCCAGTGACACGAGCGTACAAGACGAGCTAAATTACTTCTGTGCTTCGAGGCAAGTAACACTGAAACATGCTTGAGAGCACCAGCTGTTCCAGAAGACCGTGCTAAATTACTTCTGTGCTTCGAGACAAGTAACACTGAAACATGCTCTCTGCAGCCGATGTGAGTAAGACCTTTAAACAGGTCAACATTCACAAGGCCGCAGGGCCAGTAGAATTACCAGGACATGAACTCTGAGCATCCGTTGGCCAGCTGGCATGTGTCTTCACTGCCATTTTCAACCTCTCCCTGTCTGAGTCTGTAATACCAACATGTTTCAAGCAGACCATCATAGTCCCTGTACCCAAGAACACTAAGGTAACCTGCCTAAATGACTACCGACCCGTAGCACTCGTCTGCAGCTATGAAGTGCTTTGAAAGGCTGGTCATGGCTCACAACACCATTATCCCAGAAACCCTAGACCCACTCCAATTTGCATACCACCCCAACAGATCCACAGGTGATGCAATCTCTATTGCACTGCAAATGGAACACCTATGTGAGAATGCTATTCATTGACTACAGCTCAGCTTTCAACACCATAGTTCCCTCGAAGCTCATCACTAAGCTAAGCACCGTGGGACTAAACACCTCCCTCTGCAACTGGATCCTGGACTTCCTGACGGTTCGCCCCCAGGTGAGGTAAGGATGGGAAACACATCTGCCACGCTGGTCCTCAACACGGGGGCCCCTCAGGGGTGCGTGCTCAGTCCCCTCTTGTACTCCCAGTTCACTCATGACTGCACGGCCAGGCATGACTCCAACACCATCATTAAGTTTGCAGATGACACAATAGTGGTAGGACTGATCACCGACAGCAGCGAGACAGCCTATAGGGAGGAGGTCAGAGACCTGACAGTGTGGTGCAAGGACAACAACCTCTCCCTCAGCGTTATCAAAACAAAGGAGATGATTGTGGACTACATGAAAAGAAGCACCGAGCACGCCCCCATTCTTATCTACGGGGCTGTAATGGAGCAGGTTGAGAGATTCAAGTTCCTTGTCGACCACATCACCAACAAAATAACATGGTCCAAGCACATTCAGACAGTCGTGAAGAGGGCAGGACAAAACCTATTCCTGCTCAGGAGACTTAAAATATTTTGCGTGGGTCCTCAGATCCTCAAAAGGATCTACAGCTGCACCATCGAGAGCATCCTGGCTGGTTGCATCACTGCTTGGTATGGTACTGCTCGGCATCGGACCGCAAGGCGCTACAGAGGCTAGTGTGTATGGCCCAGTACATCACTGGGGCCAAGCTTCCTGCCATCCAGGACCTCTATACCAGGCGTGTCAGAGGAAGGCCCTAAAAATTGTCAAAGACTCCAGCCACCCTAGTCATAGACTGTTCTCTCTGCTACTGCACGGCAAGCAGTACTGGTGTTCCAAGTCTAGTTCCAAGAGGCTTATAAACAGCTTCTACCCGCAAGTCATAAGACTCCTGAACATCTAATCAAATGGCTACCCAGACTATACTGTACTTTTACGCTGCTGCTACTCTCTTACTATCTATGCATACGTCATTTTAATAACTACCTACAGTTGAAGTCGGAAGTTTACGTACACTTATGTTGGAGTCATTAAAACTAATTTTCCAACCACTCCACAAATTTCAGGTTAACAAACTATAGTTTTGGCAAGTCGGTTAGGACATCTACTTTGTGCATGACACAAGTAATTTTTCCAACAATTGTTTACAGACAGATTATTTCACTTAATCATAATTCCAGTGGGTCAGAAGTTTACATACACTAAGTTGACTGTACATTTAAACAGCCTGGAAAATTCCCGAAAATTATGTCATGGCATTAGAAGCTCCTGATTGACTCAAATTATGTCAATTAGCCTATTGGAGGTGTACCTGTTGATATATTGCAAGGCCTACCTTCAAACTCAGTGCCTCTTCGCTTGACATCATGGGAAAATACAAATAAAATCAGCCAAGATCTCAGGAAAAATAATTGTAGACCTCCACAAGTCTGGTTCATCCAGCATTTTCCAAACGCCTGAAGGTACCACGTTCATCTGTACAAACAATAGTACGCAAGTATTAACACCATGGGACCACGCAGCCGTCATACTGCTCAGGAAGGAGACGCGTTCTGTCTCCTAAAGATTAACGTACTTTGGTGCGAAAAGTGCACATCAATCCCAGAACAACAGCAAAGGACCTTGTGAATATGCTGGAGGAAACAGGTACAAAAGTATCTATATCCACAGTAAAACGAGTCCTATATCGACATAACCTGAAAGACTGTTCAGCAAGGAAGAAGCCACTGCTCCAAAACCACCATAAAAATAGCCAGACTACGGTTTGCAACTGCACATGGGGACAAAGATTGTACTTTTTAGAGAAATGTCCTCTGGTCTGATGAAACACAAAAATAGAACTGTTTGGCCGTAATGACCATCATTATGTTTGGAGGAAAAAGGGGGAGGTTTGCAAGCCAAAGAACACCATCCCAACCGTGAAGCATGGGGGTGGCAGCATCATGTTGTGGGGGTGCTTTGCGACAGGAGGGACTGGTGCACTTCACAAAATAGATAGCTTCATGAGGAAGGAAAAGTATGTGGATATATTGAAGCAACATCTCAAGACATCAGTCAGGAAGTTAAAGCTTGGTTGCAAACGGGCCTTCCAAATGGACAACGACCCCAAGCATACTTCCAAAGTTGTGGCAAAATGTATTGAGGACAACAAAGTCAAGATATTGGAGTGGCCATCACGAAGCCCTGACCTCAATCCTATGGAACATTTGTGGGCAGAACTGAAAAAGCATGTGCGCGCAAACCTGACTCAATTACACCAGCACTGTCAGGAGGAATGGGCCAAAATCCACCCAACTTATTGTGGGAAGCTTGTGGAAGGCTACCCGAAAGGTTTGACCCAAGTTAAACAATTTAAAGGCAATGCTACCAAATACTAATTGAGTGTATGTAAACTTCTGACCCACTGGGAATGTGATGAAAGAAATAAAAGCTGAAATAAATCATTATCTCTCCTATCATTCTGACATTTCACATTCTTAAAATAAAGTGGTGATCCTAACTGACCTAAGACAGGGAATTTTTACTAGGATTAAATGTCAGGAATTGTTTAAAACTGAGTTTAAATGTAGTATTTGGCTAAGGTGTATGTAAACTTCTGACTTCAACTATACATGTATATGTTACCTCAATTACCTCGACTAACCGTTACCCCAGCACATTGACTCTGTACTGGTACCCCCTGTATATAGTCTCCACATTGACTCTGTACTGGTACCCCCTGCATATAGTCTCCACATTGACTCTGTACTGGTACCCCCTGTATATAATCTCCACATTTACTCTGTACCGGTACCCCATGTATATAGCCTCCACATTGACTCTGTACCGTAACACCCTGTATATAGCCTCCACTTTTACTCTGTACCGTAACACCCTGTATATAGCCTCACTACTGTTATTTTACTGCTGCTGTTTAATTAGTATTATTTTGTACTTATCTATTTTTACTTAACATTTATTTCTCTTAAAACTGCATTGTTGGTTAAGAACTTGTAAGTAAGCATTTCACTTGAATGTCTACACCTGTTGTATTCGGCGCATATGGCAAATAAAATTTGATAAAATGTCATGTAACATATGAATATAATTTAGAATTTATCCTCTCCTCTAGCTTGCTTTTGTCTCTCTAATCTTTCTAATTCTTAAAATGTTTACACAGGTTTTACCTCTGTAGAATCACCCTTTTTGTTGAGCTCATATGAGACTTAATGTGAAAAAGCCCTAATCACCCTTTCCATGAATAGTATACAATCAATTAGCAGGTGTTAAAACTACTACTAAAGACCAATGTTCCCTGTAAGCGTGCCACCGTTTTTTCTGTGATCAAATCAACATTATATAAACTCTATTTCAATGCAGCCATCCAAAAACAAATCTGGCTTTGCAAGATTGAGTCTGTGATTTTGTTGTATAGGCAGAGCCAGAGAGCAACAGAGTAGAATTCTATTGGTCGGTCTTTCAATCACCTGTGAGTGAATACGCTTTTCAGATCTTTTCAGATCAGTTCAGAGCCGTGCGTTTGCACAGAGATATTCTTTGATGGTTTGCGAGTTACTGGTCCAGTTATAGATAAGTATGGGTCAGCAATGGGGAGTTACTGCCTCCTGCAAGAGCCCAAAATGTGTAGGCTACATTTCCATCTGTCTTTGAAAAGCCATTCAGGCAAAAAGCTTGTGTGTTAATTAAAGGGGCAGTGTTGTACTTTGAGACAGGCTTAAATATACAGTACAAATAAGCCAATAGGCAGAGGGGTAGCCTAAATTGCCAATTMTTTTGTATGGTAATAATAATTAATTGTATTTTGTAAAGTGGTTTCTTGCATCATACAACACAATGCCATTTACAGTCACCTGTTTTGCCCATGGTGCTACAGATCAAGTAAAAAGCATTCATGTCAAGAACCTTAATAATTTTTAATTGTTTTTTTGAAAGTCTCATCCAACYTAGGCCTGAATTGAACACCACATTTTCTAAAAACATACTGTTTTTTTTTCATCAATTAGGAATTTCAGTTTAACCATAATATTTGTTGTATTAAACTGAAATTGCAACCAACTTTATATGGCTTGTTTCACAAATAGTGGTAATTTGGAGATTATTTCATTTTCAAATAACCGAAAGTGAGAGGTTTTAATCTGAACAAAGGGAAAAGGGCCATTCTTGAACAAGGGGTGACACATTCTTACTAATCTGCTAGTGAACCAGTTCGGATTTAAGTATAACTTCTGTATGACTGAAACCTTTAGTGAGAGGTCTAATGCTGCATTATTTAATAAATTATACCGTCAGAATTCATTCATTATATAAATAGGCATGTTTAATTTTGTCTGGCTTTCCAATCCAAATAAAATTTGATATGTTTTGCTGTATAGTTAGTAAAGTTAACATTTTTCCGTGAATTTTTATTCCTTATTTGCCATTTCTTCAATTTAAGTCTGTGCCTTCAGGCCTGAAGGGAAGAAAAAGTCATTGTGCTAGCTATGAATAGTAAAGCCCCTTCTTTACTGGCTAAAATAGCCAACCAATCAGCCTGTTACCAACCCTTAAATAGTTTGACCAGATACAGTGCTATTTTACAGTAAAGAAATTGAGAACAGATTTCAGCACGCTTATAGGGAAGGACATTCAACAAACACAGCACTTACACAAATGACTGATGATTGGCTGAGAGAAATTGATTATAAAAAGATTGTGGGGGCTGTTTTATTAGACTTCAGTGCGACGTTTGACATTATCAATCATAGTCTGCTGCTGGGAAAAAAATGTATGTGTTATGGCTTTACACCCCCCTGCTATATTGTGGATAAAGAGTTACTTGTCTAACAGAACACAGAGGGTGTTCTTTAACGGAAGCCTCTCCAACATAATCTAGGTAGAATCAGGCATTCCCCAGGGCAGCTGTCTAGGCCCCTCACTTTTCTCAAACTGTACAAACAATATTACGTATGCCTCTTGGAGGAGGGAACGCAACACCCTGCTACATCTCAACTCCCCGTGGAGTCAAAAAAGTATGTGACCGTAGGTGCGGGGAAAGACGACAGAGGCAGAGAAAAATACTGTTTACAGGGAATTTATTATTGCTAAACACGGCAATGTGGGGGAAAGGGGGCTGGACGGAACCAAAGCAAAGAAAGTACAATTTAAAGAGTCGCCTATTCTACCTTTCCTGCCTTCCCGCTACTTACTTAACTTTTAGCACCACCTGGCGCGCAAACCAAAATACATGGTGGTGGTCTGCCCAGGTCTTACCTAGTGTGCATAGACATATTAAATGCTACGGGTTATGTATACCCGCAGGCCTCTTGCCAAACACTCCCAAGGTGCATTCCCCTTCCCCCCCCAGGAACAAATTAAACCGTTTAATTCACCAATACTTTAAATAAAAAAATTCAATAAGCAAAACCACTAAGTTATATTGGCATACACATACCTCTGCAGGAGCGGCTACAAAATAATTTCAACAAACCTTTTACTGACCTACACAGGACATACAAAGAAGCTCTCCTCCCTGATGAAGGAACACTGGCTTTTTGTTGGTAATTGAAGAGACAGCTGTATACCCTGACGAGAGGGAGGGGTCAGAGCTCCACTCAGCGAAGGAGCCTACCAATCAGCTGTTAGGAATCCAGGAAGCCATTTCCTGAAATACACACACATACAAACCCACAACAACACAGAAACTAAGGAACGTAACAAATTACATGCTTTGAGTAAAGCCAGTGTGTCTATGTATGCGGATAACTCAACACTATACACGTCAGCTACTACGGCGACTGAAATCACTTAACAAAGAGCTGCAGTCAGTTTCAGAATGGATGACAAGGAATAAGTTAGTCCTAAATATTTTCAAAAACTAAAAGCATTGTAATTTGGGACAAATCATTCACTAAATCCTAAACCTCAACTATATTGTCGTGTCTGGCTATGCCGGATTAAAATCCATCTCTGTAATTACTATTACCTGATTGAGCTAATCATGTAAATGTAATTAACTAGAAAGTCGGGGGCACCACGAAATACTATTTATAGAGCAGTTATCTTCCGAATAAACTCTTAAAGACCTAGTAATATTTCACATCAATAGCAGTCAATATTAATCGTCACCTTATTTAGTCTCATCTGAAAGTTGTATATTCTTGGGTATCTTCACGAACCCTGGCTAACAAGTTGAATCAGCAATACAAAATTGGGTTTAATTATTTATTTACTAAATACCTAACTAATCACACAGAAGTACATATACACAGAATGAATCCTTGATTACAAATTACGTCATAAAGGAAAACGTCCCTAGCGAACGGAACAGATATGACAGCTGGTTACACAAAAGAAAAGGGGGCTGGGTTTGAGTGAAAGAGCGGGAAGACTTGAGGAACAAAGGGAGAAGCCATGCTATCGTAAATACAGTATTTTATGCATTCTAAATTACCGCCCATTTGGAAAAGAAAAAATGCAATAAATATTTACTCTGAGCTGCGCTTCGGTAGGTTGGTGGTAGATGGAAGGCCGTGTTGCCCAACAGAGTCCTTTGTCCTTTGAAGAATGTCTCTGCTGGTAAATTGGATACGTTGTAGTAACGTCATTGTGTGGTAGACGGGATACTCTGTCTGTTTTTTCCTAGCCCACGTTTGCAGCTGCTGTTGCTAACTCAGCGTCTAGGAGGTATCACTTCTGTAGTGAATAAGAGTTCAAAGTTCATACCATTTGCAACCAAAGCTCACGCTGAGGTTGGCTTCGTTCTGTAGTTATTATCTGAACCATTCTGACATCGGCTCGTCATCCTAATGTACCTGGAACAGAAGGTTACATTTTCGTCAAGGCTTTATATAGTGGAGGGAGAAGGGTGTGTTTTCATAGTTTTATAACCTATGTCTCTTCACAGGGGCGGGCCACTGATTGAGCAGAGCCCTAACCTTATGAAAACCCAAATCTCTCATTTGGAAGCTAAAATTACATTTAATCTTTTCACCAATAATTTTATATTCAAACATTTAAATTGCCCAACAATTCCATGTTAATCTGATAACTCTAATGTGTAGACTTTCCACTGTAGAGTTTATGTCATCCTATCATTGATGAGAATGTCTCAGATGACAACCGAACTGACATCATATTCATTAAGTACCACCGCATATGTTCAACCGGTCGGATTACCAAAATATGTTTGTTTGTTTTTTTCCCCACCTTCTGATTTTCCCAGAATCTCTATGTTAACCAAGGGATTTTCAAATGTCACATCAGTAGGGTAGAGAGAGGAAAAAGGGGGGAGAGGTATTTATGGATGTCATAAACCTACCCCCAGGCCAACGTCATGACAATATCTTGTAATAAATCATGTGGAAATTGAGCAAGTTGAGGTGACTAAACTACTTGGAGTAACTCTGGATTGTAAACGGCCATGGTCAAAACATATTGATACAACAGTAGCTAGGATGGGGAGAAGTCTGTCCATAATAAAGCGCTGCTCTGCCTTCTTCACAACACTATCAACAAGGCAGGTCCTACTGGCCCTAGTTTTGTCGCACCTTGACTACTGTTCAGTCGTGTGGTCAGGTGCCAAAAAGAGGGACTTAGGAAAATTACAATTGGCTCAGAACAGGGCAGCACGGGTGGCCCTTGAAAGTACATAGGGAGCTAACATGAATGATATGCATGTCGATCTCTCATGGCTCAAAGTGGAAGACAGATGGACGTCATCACTTCTTGTTTTTGTTGACAAGCTGAACAGCTCAGACACCCATACATACCCCACAAGACATGTCACCAGAGGTCTCTTCACAGTCCCCAAGTCCAGAACAGACTATGGGAGGTACACAGTACTACATAGAGCCATGACTACATGGAACTCTGTTCCACATCAAGTAACTGATTCAGCAGTAGAATCAGATTTTAAAAAACAGGTAAAAATACACCTTATGGAACAGCGGGGAATGTGAGCAGACACACACCAGACAGATACACACACACAACACACACACACCACAACACCACACACACACACACACACAACACAACACACACACACACACAACACCACACACACAACACACTCACACACACACTTCATTGTAATATTGTTGTATTGTGGTATTATACATGTTGTATTGTAGATGTGTAGTGGTATGATAATTTATGTGATGTACTGTTTATCTTTTGTTTGATGTGTAATGTAAGTGCCTTAATGTTTTTGACTGCCTTGGCAGAAGCTATTGGGGATCCCTAATAAATATGTGTTTCTTTGTAATCCCTGTGTGGCAGAACATGTCAGTGATTCTCCAAAGACAAAAGCAGCTACAGACACAAAATTTAAAAAAATCATAACGGTGAGATATTCATGTTGTACAAATGTGATCAAGCACAGATAACATCATCAGAGTTAGGTTGCATCCCAGAAGGATTCCATATATAAGGTTTTTACTAGAGCCTTATGGACTAGAGCGACCGATTTATAATTTTTCAACGCCGATACCGATTATTGAGGACCAAAAAAAGCCGATACCGATTAAAATCGGCCAATATTTATATTGTACACTGCTCAAAAAAATAAAGGGAACACTTAAACAAACACAATGACTCCAAGTTCAATCACACTTCTGTGAAATCAAACTGTCCACTTAGGAAGCAACACTGATGACAATAAATTTCACATGCTGTTGTTGCAAATGGATAGACAAAGTGGAATTATAGGCAATTATGCAATACACCCCCAATAAGGAGTGATTCTGCAGGTGGTGACCACAGTACCACTTCTTCATTCCTATGCTTCCTGGCTGATGTTTGGTCACTTTTGAATGCTGTGGTGCTCTCACTCTAGTGAGCATGAGACGGAGTCTACAACCCACCACAAGTGGCTCAGGTAGTACAGCTCATCCAGCAACCATCAAGCGAGCTTGGCAAGAAGTTTTGCTGTGTCTGTCAGCGTAGTGTCCAGTAGCATGGAGCGCTCTACCAGGGAACAGGCCAGTAATATCAGGAGACGTGGAGGAGGCCGTAGGAGGGCAACAACCCAGCAGCAAGACGCAGGCTACCTCCGCCTTTGAGCAGGAAGAGACTGGCAGACCCTGCAAAAGACTCCAGCAGCCACAAATGTGCATGTGTCAGCATATGGCTCACAAGGCTCTGAGGATCTCATCTCGGTACCTAATGGCAGTCAGGCTACCTCTGGTGAGCACATGGAGCTGTGCAGCCCACAAACAGAAACTGCCACCCCACAACCAGACTGACCACCGCCAACCGGTCATGCTGGAGGATGTTCAGCGCAGAGCACGTTCTCCACGGCATTCCAGACTCTGTCACGTCTTTCACATTTGGTCTTTCATGGCGGCACGAACCGCCACTGTAAACACAGCCCCAAGCCAGCGGGCATGCAAAACCAAACGCCACGGCAAAGCACAAACGGAGCCCGATCTAACCCAAAACGAGCCGACGCAAAGACTGTGACTACAATCATCATTCTACGCCAACCCCACGCTCGCGCCGAGGCTGCCCCATGCGGCCTCTGCCCGTCAATCGCACCTACTACCCAAACCACCTAGACCAGCGCGAGTGACGCTCGTGGTCAGAGAAGCGTTATCTCACATCATCAGCAGCCGCCGCTCAGTACTCGATCACGTCCACGAGTCCACCCTAGATGGTGATCAAGGTAGTCGATGAATTGCGTGTCAATGTTAGATGTCGCGTAGTCAGTCCTGAGAGCAATAGCAGCTTGGTGTCCATGTACACAGACCCGGATCCTGGAAAAGCCACTGCTCTCGATCTGAAGGGATAAACATGAGAAGAGCGACCAGATACCTTGACACCTCAAACACCTGCATCTTCGTCCATGATCCCTCTCGATACTACGCGTCCCTTCATGCCGCACCGCGCTCCTTGCACAAGCACCATGCAGTGACTCCCCACAGTCGACTGAAATCCACCTGCTGACCCCTGCATCACGAAAGTCCTAACACTCGTCAACACCCACGCTGTACGCAGTCCCTCTGGTCTACCTTCACACTAGACGTCTCTTCACGTCACACTAAGCTCAAAGCCGTCTTGCAACGTCTCACCGAGGCTGCATCCCACGACATTATCCATGCATACCGTCCCATGACACATACGTTCCTCCAGCCAGTGGAACCGGTCTCCTCTAGTTCCAGACTCTCAAGCCGACACGTTCACGTCCATGACGTCTCCTAGCGACCAAGTCTGCAGTCCAGAGCCCTACCAAGCGTCTACGCGCTACCTAGCTCCAGCGAACCTCCAGCGACTCTTCTCTTGCAGTCCAGAGCTCTTCAGCGACAGTCTTGCCTCTCGCATTCCTCTAGCCGCAGTCTTCATTCCAGCAGTCTACCCCTGCTCACCACCTTCTTGGCAGGAAGTCGTTTACGACTTGTACCTCTCCCCGGCTCTCCCAGTTTTCCACCTCACATCTATTCGGGCTCTCTCCAGCCGTGCCTATGGGCACCATTTAACCTCTCCTGCTCTCTCTGCCACACCATCGCATGCGTCCCATACCCTACTCTCACCGTCTTCCTACCCTCTTCCCCTCTCTTCTCTCTCACGCTTCTCTCCCCCCCTCTCTCACCCTACTCACTCTCCTATCCTGCTCTTCCACCGCATGCGCCTACCTCTCTCTCTCTCCACTCTCTCCACCTCTCTCCTACCTCTCTCGCACCGCTCTGCTACCCTCTCATGCCACCTCGTTACACTAGCCATTCCCCATCTCTCCTGACCCTACTCTTCCGACCTCTCTCCTACCGCTTCAATCTCTCTACCTCTACCGCCCTCGCCACACCTTCTCTCCTTAACCTGCGTCTCTCTAGCGCTTCTCCCCTACCTCTCTCGCTACGTCATCTCTCCGAGCGTTCTCTCCTCCACCGCTGCTCTCATACTCTCCTACGCATCACATTACAATCTCCATGTCTCTACTCACGTACCCTCATCTTTTCTATCTCTCCCGTGCTCTCAACTCCTGCTCCATACACTCTCTCTTATCACACATCGTCCGCTCTACTCTCTCCTCTCGCACCCTACCCTCTCCTACGCTGGTCTCATCTACCATGCTCCCCTACACACTAGCACTCTGCTCCACATCTCTACCTAACTGCCACAGTCTTTCTTACACAACACAATTCTCACACGCGTCTCTCCTACTCTCAGATCATTCAATACTAACACATCAACATGCTCTCTATCGCCAAACGCTGCCTCTCAGCCGTACTATACTCTCCAATAACCATCCACCCTCTCCACCTACTTTTACCTGTCTTCACAAACTCTCATCTCCATCCTGCGCGTCCTAGCGCTCTGCTTTCTACCTCTCCCTCGGCGTTCCACCTCTCTCCGTTAGGCCTCTCCTTACCTCTCTCTCTACCCCTATTCCCTCTTCCCCTATCGCCACCTCTCTCCTCTCTCTCTTCCTACCTCTCCCTCTCTCCACCTCTCTCCTACCTCTCTCTCTTCCTCTCCCTCTCTCCACCTCTCTCCTACCTCTCTCTCTACCTCTCCAACTCTCTGCTCCTCCCACTACATGGCGTCCACCTCTACTCACGGTAGCACGCGTGCTACATCATCTCAACAGCCCACTACCGCTCAGCCCCGTGCACAATCTCGTGCTCGGTCACAATCTACCCGTCTTATTCCCTCCCTCTTACCTCATGCACTTACCACACTCGTCATATACGGTGCAAGTACTATAATTACAACTAAACTCTATCGCCCATCCGCCTCTCTCCTGTCTACTTCCAACCAAC
This sequence comes from Salvelinus sp. IW2-2015, assembly GCF_002910315.2. Taxonomy (NCBI): domain Eukaryota; kingdom Metazoa; phylum Chordata; class Actinopteri; order Salmoniformes; family Salmonidae; genus Salvelinus; species Salvelinus sp. IW2-2015. Next base: position 128,010 of record NW_019942697.1, read on the forward strand.
CTGTACTACGATACACGCTAAGCCTCTGTCTGAGCTGTACTGCCCGTCTGCAGGGCTAGCGTCGTCTGCATCTAAAAAGAGATATAAAACTTGAGAACAGGGATGAGATCTCTCGGACCCTACATTGCTCAATTGTCAACTTGATTTTTGAACTGTTCTTCCATGTGTCGCACAATAGTGCTATCTATCCTGTGTCATCGTCGCTATGTCTTATATTGGCAGAAGAGAGGCTGGACACAGCCCTTCTGGACAGTTAACATCATGTCAACAGTGAGATCCAGGAAGTATCCGAGCTGCAGGCCGTGCGGTGCTATGCAAACTAGAAACCCGTAATCTTGAGCTTGTAGGGTATAGCTGGTGGTGCGCGCTATCAAGAGCGCATTTCTAATGAGAACATGTGCTATGTATGGGCAACTGCGCTCTTGGAGCGATCGCAACGACTCTAGGGCTTATGGTCTGTGATGTTGAGTTGTGATTGCGATGGAAGGTGTGCGCGCTGGGAGTGACAGCGAAAGGAGCTCCCATTGACACCCACAAGACCATAGGCTCACCCCTGGCCCCAACAATGCACAAACATGTACAAAGCACCCCGCTATGTCATCGCCGCACTACCCTCGTGCGCGCCTTGACACACTCCCGCAGCACACAAGCACCACTCACACAGGCACAACACGAGCACCACGACACATACCCCAGGCCACACAAACAGTGACTAGCAACACATCCACTATCAGACATCCCATCACAATCGACGAACAGCAATGCCACGCATACACAAACCCCTATCTATAGAGACACTCTGGCAACACACATCTCTAATGAGCCACAACACTATCATCTACTTCCCATACCATCCACCTCACCACAAGGGCAAAAAACAACACGATCACACACACAACACAACATCACACGACCCATCCACTACACCACACACAACCTACATCTTCTAGCATCAGGCTTATCAACACAACCTCACAAGCTATTCTACACACTACCACCACTGACGTAGCCAATCGACTAACAACAACACCGACACATCTATAATGTCACTGCAAACAAACCTTGACACCTACCGAAGACCACCGTGAGCTAAAATCAGAAGTAGAACAATCCTTGCGTCCAACTGGTCGTCGGTCTTCTTTTTCTTGTAGTCCTACAGATCATCTCCTTCTGTCTGATCACATTGAAAGAAGAGTTGTTTTCCTGTCACCATAGGCTGTCTCGTCGTTGTCGGTGATCAGGCCAACCACTTGTGTGCATCTGCAAACTTAATGATGGTGTTGGAGTTGTGCCTGGACATGCAGTCATGAGTGAACAGAGAGTACAAGAAGGGACTGAGCACGGACCCCTGAGGGGCCCTGTGTTGAGGATCAGCGTGAGAGGATGTTGCTACCTACCCTTACCACCTGGGGGCGGCCCATCAGGAAGTCCAGGATGCAGTTGCAGAGGGAGATTTAGTACCAGCCTTAGTTATTGATGAGCTTTGAGGGCACTATGCTGTTGAACGCTGAGCTGTAGCCAATGAAAAGCATTCTCACATAGCTGCTCCTTTTGTCCAGGTGGGAAATTGCAGTGTGGAGTGCAATGGAGATTGCATCATCTGTGGATCTGTTGGGGCGGTATGCAATTTGGAGATTCTGGGCTTCTGGGTTTCTGGGATAATGGTGTTGATGTGAGCCATGACCAGCCTTTAAAAGCACTTTATGGCTACAGACGTGTGTGCTACGGCTTGGTAGTCATTTACGCAGGTTACCTTAGTGTTCTTGGGCACAAGCACTATGGTGGTCTGCTTAAAACATTTTGGTATCACAGACTCGGACAGGGAGACGTTGAAAATGTCAGTGAAGACACRTGCAAGTTGGTCAGCGAATGAATGTTGACCTGTTTAAAGATCTTACTCACATCGGCTGCGTAGAGTGTGATCACACGGTCTTCTGGAACAGCTGGTGCTCTCATGCATGTTTCAGTGTTATTTGCCTCGAAGCGAGCATAGAAGTAGTTCAGCTCATCTGGTAGGCTCGTGTCACTGGGCAGCTCTTGGCTGTGCTTCCCTTTGTAGTCTGTAATGGATTGCAAGCCCTGCCACATACCGATGAGCTTCTGAGCCGGTGTAGTACGATTCGATCTTAATCTTGTATTGACACTTTGCCTGTATATGGTTCATCGGAAGGCATAGCAGGATTTCTTATAAGCTTTAGAGTTAGAGTCCTGCTCCTTGAAAGCGGCAGCTCAGCCTTTAGGTCAGTGCGGATGTTYTCTGTAATCCATGGCTTCTAGTTGGAGTATGTACGTACGGTCACTGTGCGGACAACGTCATCAATGSACTTATTGATGAAGCCAATGACTGATGTGATGTACTCCTCAATGCCATCTGATGAATCTCGGAACATATTCCAGTCTGTGCTAGCTAAACAGTCCTGTAGCTTAGCATCTGCTTCATCTGACCACTTATTTTATTTATCTAGTCACTTCCTGCTTTAATTTTTGCTTGTAAGCAGGAATCAGGAGGATATAATTATGGTCAGATTTGCCAAATGGAGGGCGAGGGAGAGGTTTCATGCATCTCTGTGTGTGGAGTAAAGGTGGTCCAGAGTTATTTTCCTCTGGTTGCACTTTTAACATGCTGATAGAAATTTGGTAAAACGGATTTAAGTTTCCCGGCATTAAAGTCCCCGGCTACTAGGAGCGCCGCCTCTGTGTGAGCGTTTTCTTGTTTGCTTATGGCGGAATACAGTTCATTCAATGCTGTCTTAGAGCCAGCGTCTGACTGTGGTGGTATGTAAACAGCTACGAAAAATACAAATGAAAACTCTCTAGGTAGATAGCGTGGTCTACAGCCTATCATGAGATACATCAGGCGAGCGAAAGCTTGAGACTTCCTTAGATATCACTCACCAGCTGTTATTTACAAAAATARATAGACCGCKYCCCCTTGTCTTACCAGACGCCGTTGTTCTATCCTGCCGGTGCAGCGTATAACCAGCCAGCTGTATGTTGATYYTGTCGTCGTTCAGCCACGACTCCGTGAAGCATAAGACATTACAGTTTTGAATGTCCCGTTGGTGGTTTAATCTTGCGCATAGGTCATCGATTTTATTCTCCAAATGTTGCATGTTTGCTAGCAGAACGGAAGGAAGTGGGGGATTATTAGATTACCTACGAATCCTCAGAAGTCTGCCCGCCCTCTGGCCCCTTTTTCTCTGCCTGCTATTCATGCAAATCACGTGGATCTGGGACTGTTCCTGAGAAAGCCGGGCTCGTCAGTCCGTGGTGAGTAATTGCAGTCCTGATGTCCAGAAGTTATTTTTCAGTCATAAGAGATGGTAGCGGCAACATTATGTACAAAATAAGTTTAAAAAATAAGTTACAAACAACGTAAATAAACAAACACAATCGGTTGGGGACACTTAAAACATCTGCCTTCTCAGGTGTCATTTTTCACTAGGGTGTCACTAGGTTGTGACTAGGGTGTCACTAGGTTGTGACTAGGTTGTGACTAGGTTGTCACTAGGATGTCAGGCTGTCACTAGGGTCACAATAGGGTGTCACTGGGGTCACACTAGGGTGTCACTGGGATGTCACTAGGGTGTTACTAGGGTGTCACTAGCCTGTCACTAGCCTGTCAATAGGGTGTCACTAGGGTCACACTAGGGTGTCACTGGGATGTCACTAGGGTGTTACTAGGGTGTCACTAGCCTGTCACTAGCCTGTCAATAGGGTGTCACTAGGTTGTCACTAGCGTGTCACTAGCGTGTCACTAGCGTGTCACTAGGGTGTCACTAGCGTGTCACTAGGGTGTCACTAGCGTGTCACTAGCGTGTCACTAGGATCACTAGCTTGTCACTAGGGTGTCACTAGCCTGTCACTAGCGTGTCACTAGCGTGTCACTAGGATCACTAGCTTGTCACTAGGTTGTCACTAGGTTGTCACTAGGGTCACACTAGGGTGTCACTGGGATGTCACTAGGGTGTTACTAGGCTGTCACTAGGGTTACTAGGGTGTCAGGCTGTCACTAGGGTTACTAGGGTGTCACTAGCATGTCACTTGGGTGTCACTAGGATCACTAGGCTGTCACCAGGRTGTCACCAGGTTGTCACTAGGTTGTCACTAGGATCACTAGGCTGTCACTAGGTTGTCACTAGGATCACTAGGCTGTAACCAGGCTGTCACCAGGTTGTCACTAGGTTGTCACTAGGATCACTAGGCTGTCACTAGGTTGTCACCAGGTTGTCACTAGGATCACTAGGCTGTAACCRGGGTGTGTTGAATATAATTAATGGACAATGTTTAGAGCAAATCAAGTCTGGAATTTTAATGTGGAAATGACTAACTTTCAAAGCCTTTTTTTAAACATTGAATACAATACAAGTTTGAAATCTCCTGCAACAACGTGGTGATCAAATAAAAATTCTATAGTTGTAGATGTAAACACTCTGTTGAATCACCTTTCTAGGTTCATTCTCTCCCACAGATACACATGGGCTGCTTCTGCAAAACACTAGCTCAATAACTGGCTTGACTGTGCAATACCAGGAAGAGCAATGGACGGGATTATGTACTAAGAACTTTCTAAAAAATAATTAAAAACAGAKGATGCAAAACTCTTAAAAATAAGAAACACTGCACTTGAGCACATACACAAATGTGCACCCACACGCACAGCCTTGGCTACTCGTGAGTCTCGTAACATAATGTTCCTTCACGGCTCGGGATCTCACCTTCCACCACAGATTCAAAAGGCCGACATCAGTGGATTGGATGGATGAGACGCAGCCCATGCAAAAACACCTCTATTAACCCTCCTGTTGTGTTTGTTTCATGTTAATTAATTKTGTGTTCTCMGTCCAAAATGGCCGCCCCCATTATAGCTGATTATAAATCCATAATAATACATATATTATCACCTAATGTTGTGTTTTTGATATTTTTATCAACTTACATTCTTGTGAATATTACAAGTTTTTAACTTCTATTTGCTATTTATGGCCTGTAGGCCTCATTGACCTGAGTTCACACAACTCGTTATCTAGTAAAGAAAAGCTAAACGTATGGATTATTTTGACTTTAACAAATACAAAAATGAAACATATTGTGCTATCTATCACAGACTACTTTGTCAAAGTTGAACGACATCTCTCTCCTCCTCGACAGTATCATGATCAAAGATATTATCAGTAGCCTCACATACAGTATATCGTTGTCATTGTGCTGCCACAGAATGAATTGTGAGCAAGGCCTCAAAAAAGCTATATATACCAGAGCTGAAAGAAAAGTTCTATATATTATTGAAACAATGTTGCGATTGTTTGTGAGAATGCCAACAGGTGGGGTTCCCGTGGGGGAAAGATTCTATTGGGGAAAGGGAAAGGTTCCCGTTGGGGTTGCCATGGAAGCCAAGAAAGGGAGTGAGGTGTGTGTTTAGTTTAGTTCAGTTTATTAATTTGACCATTTAAAAAAAACAGGCACACACAAAACTTGAAAAAGCCATTCATGGAAATGAGTAAAATCATCAAGGATAACACACAATAAAGTCTGGGACTTCAAAAAGAAAGGAGGACCAAGGCACTCTTCATATAATGAATTAAAATGCCTTTATTAGTATGGCATGTTCAATAGAAACAAAGTTTTTTTTAAACCGACGTGTTTCGGCTGCATGGCCTTCGTCTGGGAGCTGTCTCTTATACACATCTAGATGTGTATAAGAGACATACCCTGATCAACTTATTCTAGGCTATCTGGAGCTTCCCCTTCATCAGTTTAGATAAGCCCCCAAACCAGGAAGTACTAGCATAGTCAAAATGGCATTGAATGAGGACAGTAGCTAGCACTTTCATGGAGTCCTTATCAAGCAGCTTGGACTTTCTAGCCAAAAACTTAATCCTGGCATTAACCTTCCCTAGCACCTTATTGGCCATGCTCACACCTCCCAAGCTTCCATCAAGGACACATCCCAAGTAGCTAACAGAGGTTTTAGTTGTCACCTCACCCCCTAACTCCACTCTGATTTCAGAAGTCCTACACAACTTAGGTCTGGTTCCCAAAATAATTGCCTCAGTTTTCCCTAAGTGCAGAGATAGCTTATTATCTCCATGCCATTTGCTAATGTTAGTAAGCTCTGTGCTAAGTATGCTCTCCAACATAGTTTTACTTTTGTGAGACACCAGAAGTGTAGAGTCATCCGCATAAAGAAAAACACGGCAAGAACAAGCATCTTTCATATCGTTAATATACAATAAAAACAGCAGAGGCCCAAGCACGCTCCCCTGCGGAACACCACAACTCATTGGTTTTGCCTGAGACAGTGAAACATTAACCTCTACTACTTGCTCCCTTCCTGATAAATAGGACTTTACCCAGCCTAGAGGGTTAACCCCAGTGCCTCCAGTTTGAAGATTAGGAGACAGTGGTTAACTATATCAAAGGCCTTCTGTAGGTCAAGCAGTACTATTCCACACAGATTTCCCTCATCGATCTCTTTCCTGATGAAGTCAGTCAAGTAAAGTAGACATGAATCAGTGGAGTATGTTTTTCTAAAACCCGACTGAAAATCGTACATTAGACCCTGTTTGTTAACATGTTCATACATTTGCTCATGTACAACTCTCTCCAGGATCTTTGATGTTGTACTGAGGATAGATACAGGCCTATAATTCCCAGTGTCAGACTATCACCTTCTCATACAGAGGTATAACGTTAGCTTGTTTCATGTCCCTGGGAAAGACGCCTTGTTCAAGAGAGACATTAACGATATGCGTAATACAAGGGCCAATTTGCTCAGCAGAATAAATAAGAAACCTTGCAGGAATATTATCCAGGCCTGTGGCTTTGGAGCATTTAAGCTCTGCCAGCATACTGGCTACTTTGGCTGTTGCTACCTTTGCAAAAGAAAAAGAGTTTGGCTGAACACCTAACTCTACATAATACTTCTGGACTTGGTTGCTTCCATACAAACCAGAACTGGTGGGCAGCTGGCTAACCAGCTTGCTGGCAACAGAAGTAAAAAAAATAAAAAATTAAAAGTTGAATTCATTGGCAACCTCTGCTTTTTCGTATTCCATCTCCCCCTTGATGCTCAGTCCAATACTGTTAAGTTTGTTTTTGGTAGTACTACTACAGCCTAGTTCCTTAACTTATTCGGGATCGGTGTCCCTTCCACAGGACGGATGAGCTAACATAGGCTAATGCGATTAGCATGAGTTTGTAAGTAACCATTTTTAACATGAAAAGTTATTAATAAACAAATTAGGCACATTTGGGCATTCTTGATACAACATTTTGACCAGAAATGTAATGGTTCATTGGATAAGTCTAAAACATTGCACATACACCGCTGCCATCTAGTGGCCAAAACTCTAAATTGCACCAGGGTTGGAATAATACATTATGGCCTTTCTCTTGCATTTCAAAGATGATGGTACAAAAAAAAAATACAAAAGAACAGTTGMTTTTTTCTTTGTATTATCTTTTACCAGATCTATTGTGTTATATTCTCCTTCATTCCGTTCACATTTACACAAACTACAAAGTGTTTCCTTTCAAATGGTATCAAGAATATGCATATCCTTGCTTCAGGGCCTGAGCTAAAGGCAGTTAGATTTGGGTATGTCATTTTAGGTGATTTTTTTTTWAAAAGGGGTCTAATCCTTAACATGATTTCCAAAGCTTTTTAGGGTAATTTTTGTTCTCAATTATTTTCTCAGCAAAGTAACCCCTCTTAGCTTCATCTATTCTGCTCTGTGCTTCATTTCTGTGACATTTATATAGGACAAAAATCAGGCTGCTCRTGAGAGTTCTAAAAYAAAWTTAAGGCCTTATTCCTTGCTTGGATAGATTCTAGAATCTCATGATTAAACCAATGGCTCYATCTCTGCTTTACCCTGACCTGTCTAATGGCAGCCATCACATTCACCACATCAAGGAATCTACATTTAAAGACTTCCCATGCACTGTCTACCCCAACACTATCCAGCACAGGTGACCAGTCAATTTTACCCACTTCCTCCATAAACTTTCAACAGAGAATGGTTTTGTGACACTAAAATATATCATCTTTAAAAATCCTCCTTGTGCAAAATGTAATAAAATGATCACTGATTCCATATACTATTACTCCACGATATTTTAGATTTATCAGACACCAATATTAAGTCATTTGTACTTTGCACTGTTTCACATATCCTGGTGGGATCTTTTATAATTTGGGTCAGAGCAAGTGATCTACAACAGTGCATAAATACATTGTGGGTTGGGCTATTCTTTTTGCAGACATCAGTATTAAAATCCCAAAACAAAAGTATTTCCTTCAACAGGGAATCATCACAGTTTGACAACACAATTTCGAGACCTTCATAGAATGCATTCTGATTGGGCAGTCTGTAACACACCCCCAACAAAATCGGCTTGGTTTTGGGAAGGCAGATATCCAGCCAGACAATCTCCAGATCAGCGCTGAAATCCGATCTGACGTTAAAAGCAATGTCTGATCTTACAACGCACATATCCCCCCACCGTTCCGATTCCGATCKTTCCTGACAACAGAGTAATTACCTCAACCTCAACTTCTGAGTCACAAACAGATGAATCCAACCATGTCTCGGTAAAACATAAGACACCTCTGATTTGCAAACCAACAGGCGTATCTCATCGATCTTCGGTAGTAGGCTTCAGACGTTGAAGTGCAAAAAATGTAAGCCCTTCTTCCCAAAGGCCTRGTTGAATTCCAGATCCACTTGTAACTCGGTTCCCACTGCACTGCCATCTTCCCAATGCACTGCCTCCAGTGGCCTCTCTGTCGCCATGGAGCACCCCTCCCCAGATGCTACTCCCCCGTCACTCGCCTCTGGTGGCCTCCGCTCCGCTGTGGACCCCTCCTCCTCCGGTGCACTTTCCACCCTCGTTAAGTCCTCTGGTCCCAATGCACCTTCAATGCTCACACACCCCGCGGGTACAGAAAACAGACAGCAACGGTAAGCTTCATTGACCCCATGTCCAAAGCTAGGATCGTTGCTTTTTAGATGTATCCACTGTGCTCACATTCCTAACCAGCCCAGCCTCACATTCAATTCGCGCATATATGTACAAAATGTATTTCAGCAGATTTCGTGCGTTTTTGTGCATTTTTGGGGTGGTTCAATTCGTTTGAAAATACACGAATTTCTGTGCTACTTAATTCGTGCGAAAATACACGAATTTCTGTGCTACTAAATTRGTGCGAAAAGACACGAATTTAACCAGTAGGCCACACACAAGCCGTTGCAACAACCATAGACGCGATCGCCTGTATTTATTTATTTTACGTTATGAATATATAGATATTTTGTCTTTTTTTAACCATTTAACCATAAGAGGTTATATATATATTGTCTTTATTTAATCCCTATTAAAACATTGTGGTTTTATGCCTATATGTACTGTTTTCGATTTTTCTGAACAGACTTTTCAGGATAGAATGAATGTAAGCAATGCTATGATGGTTAATGGTGTTTTATTCGGTTGTAGTTCCATGTATTTCTTAAAAAAAACGTTGTAAACCATTTTTATTGAACAGAATGTAACTGAAAATACAATGGCAGCCTTTGCCATTGCCATCAATAACAAAACATTTTTTTCGTATAACATTTGGGGAAACGTATGCAGTTCATTGTAGTCTTACATTTTGTTGGCCAACAAAAGTTACCAAATGTTAACCCGTAATAAGGCTAGGGTGCTGAGTGTAAAACATGGCTCTGAGTGTAAGCACCTTTTCACTAGAAACGTTCTTGTGTTCCAAATTACCGTCAGTGCGAAATAGCTAGAAAGCTTTCGTATTTCCACTTGGCTGCACTACGGTTACGATAACGATAAATCAAGTGCAATACCTGCGTCGACCTGTGTCGAGCAGCAAAACACCGGAAAGCTTCTAGCCTACCGGAAAGTTACAAGAAGAACAAGAATAGTTACCTCATCCGGTCAGTGACACTCTGGATGCCCCCAAAAGCAATTTCAACCGTTTTGAAAAATGACGCCTGGTAACCCCAAAAAAAATACCAGGTGCATGAAAAGTTTGGACTTAGAATATTTTTTGAAAACCTCCATAAATCACTCAGGCCATTGACTCGAGAAGAAAAAACATAAAATATTTTCCAGAAGAAAAAAAACAGAATATTTTTTGAAAACCTCCATAAATCACTCAGCCAGCACCCATTGATTTGGGCGGTAGTATAGCGCTCCCAGAGCGGGTATGGAAGTCTGGATCCCCCCTAAAAGCATTTAAGGCTCTGTGTGTCTTTAAGCACCATACTTTTTCACTCCATCCTTGGTGTGTGTGTGTGTGTGTGTGTGTGTGTGTGTGTGTGTGTGTGTGTGTGTGTGGTGTGTGTGTGTGTGTGTGTGTGTGTGTGTGTGTGTGTGTGTGTGTGTGTGTGTGAGAGAGCTTTTCTTTGACATCTGTTTAGCAGAATTACTGATTTACAGTTCATGAGGGTGACCGATTCACACATTTAAAGTTTTGGAAAGACTGACTTTTTTAAACCTTCGAAACAGCACCTATGACCCCATTTAAGGCACTTTCCGGTTGGCACAGGAAGCTATAAGTAAATACATATCCTGATCGGTATGCATTTACAGAATCCTGAGTTTAAGTCTATACGTTAAGAACTGACTGATTTACACAAGGTTGAATGCACTATATATCACAAACTGCTGGTTGGGTATGGCAAAACACTTTTAGGGTGATTTTATCACTTCCGGTTGCTCCAGGAAGCTTAGAATCAACACAGGTAGACCTCATAGTGGCTTGATGGATTGTCATTGAAGACAGGTTCATAAGACATTCATAACCCACATAGGCTTCAGGTTGAATTTAGGGGTGCAGGCAATGTGTTCCTATGGGGTGAGATGTCATTGTAAACTGTTTGATGTAAACACCTTCTTTTAACTGTTAAGGGTTAATGCCACACGGTCAATGTTAGGCTTGCACAGAGACCTTAGGAACGTTCCTGAGGTCAAATTGTGCTTCTAAACCTTAACAGTTCTCTCTCTGTCTCCCAAAAGCAAAAGACTTGAAATGTAGGTCAAGGGTCATCTTCTTGTCACTGTCGCGTGCGCTCAGACCGAGCAAGCTACGGTCAACGGGGCATCTCGTTGAACTCGGCACGGCTATGGTGATGTCATTTTTAGTGGGTGATTTCAGAATGCTATTTTGGTGTTTTTCACTGTTGAAACATATTGCAAATGCACAAAAGTCAACTAGCAAGTCAGTGTCCATCAGCCAATTAGATATTTTCAGACACCAAACTGATACCATCTGACTCCAAACTCACTTTTCCAACTCGTTTAGAAGCCAACTATCACATATTTCAGAGCAGGCCCAAAATTCACACGCGCCTTCCATTTAAACCATAATAAAACAAATAATACGTAGTTATGTTCTAGCTGCGGGTCCAGTTTTCACATATGTTTAGCCCTATGTGAGGCGACCTCGAATCCCAAGTTTCGTCTCGATAGGTCATTCGGTGCCCGAGCAAAACCTTAATTGGTGCTGAAATTCCACTTTTTTTCCATGCCTTGCTACGGGGTCCTTGAATGAGCTATCGGACAGAAATGTCGGGGTCCGTCTCTATGGGCCGAGCCGGTTTCAATGCACCTAGTCTTGCAACTCTGGGACTTTTCTAAATGTCACCATTTTGTAATGCTCAAAATGAATTGAAGTCAATGCAATGCACCGAGGCTTTTTATCGGTCCGAGAACCTTCTAGAGCCACATAACTCACCGTGCTTAATCGACCTGAGCTCTAGAACAGGTTTGTAAAGTTTCAGAACTCTAGGTCTGACGGTCTTTAAAAGTTCAAACAAAAGTAACTATTGCAGGCACTGTCTGCCTCTAAGCCCTCAGTGTGCACTCCATCCTTTCTATGTGGGTGTGTAAATTTTTCCTTGAAATCTGATGGGATGAATGACTGATTTACAGTTCATGAGGGTTGCCTATTCACATATATTAAGTTTTGGAAAGATTTGACTTTTTTAACCCTTCGAAACAGCCCTTTTTGACACCAATTATGCACTTCCGGTTGGCACAGGAAGCTGAAAGTAAACACATATCCTCATTGGAGTGGGCTTTTACAGTTTACAGTTTTAAGTCTATACGTTAAGAACTCACTGATTTACATAGGGTTGAATGCACTATTTCTCTAAACTGCAGGTTGGGTATGGCAAACACTTTTAGGGTGATTTAACCACTTCCGGTTGCTCCAGGAAGCTTAGAATCGACACAGGTAGACCTCATAGTGCCTGATGGATTGTCATCGAAGACAGGTTCATAAGGCATTATTAACCCACATAGGCTTCAGGTTGAATTTAGGGGAGCAGGCAATGTATTCCTATGGGGAGACATGTCATTGTAAACTGTTTGATGTAAACACCTTCTTTTAACTATTAAGGGTAATGCCACACGGTCAATGTTAGGCTTGCACAGATCGGGAGGACCTTAGGAACGTTCCTGAGGTCAAATTGTGCTTCTAACCTTAACGGTTCTCTCTCTGTCTCCCAAAAGCAAAAATAAAATTGAAATTGAGGTCAAAGGGTCATTTGGGTCCTTCTTCTTGTCCCTGTCGCTGCACTCAGACCGAGCTAGCTACGGTCAAGCGGGGCATCTCGTTGAACTCGGCACGGCCTGGAGATAATGGCAATGCCATTGCAGGCTTTGGGTGCTTTAAGCACCGTACTTTTTCACTCCATCCTTTTATCCCCTTTTCTTCGTGGTATCCAATCGCTAGTAATTACTATCTTGTCTCATCGCTACAACTCCCGTATGGCTCAGAGGAGACGAAGGTCGAAAGCCACGCGTCCTTCGAAGCACAACCCAACCAAGCCGCACTGCTTCTTAACACAGCGCGCCTCCAACCCGGAAGCCAGCCGCACCAATGTGTCGGAGGAAACACCGTGCACATGGCCCCCTTGGCTAGCGCGCACTGCCCCCGGCCCGCCACAGGAGTCGCTGGAGCGCGATGAGACAAGGAATCCCTACCGGCCAAACCCTCCCTAACCCGGACGACGCTAGGCCAACGGACCTCCGGTCGCGGCCGGCTGCGGCAGAGCCTGGGCGCGAACCCAGAGACCTGGTGGCGCAGCTAGCACTGCGATGCAGTGGCAGAGCTTCGAGACCCACTTAAAAAATGTTCGTCTGAACACACTGCAACTGGATCTGTAACCTTTTTTTTTTTTACTCCTTTTTGTGAACATGACCGATTTGTCAATGTACGATTTCTCTTAAATTACGATAGATAAATGGCTGGTTCTTTTTTCCTGACACCGTATGCTTATGTACTTTGACGTGAAGCGGTCAAATTAGCACCCCACTTTACGTTTTTGACCTTAATCCCAGAAAAATGCCATAACTCAAAACGGTTGAGGCCTCGACGCCATCTTGTTTCGGGGCCAACTGTCCATTACGTCTTCGAAATATTTTCCGTTTAGGAGAAAAGGCCACATGCATTGCAATGTTGTGCATTTGCAATATTATTATTTTCCCTCTGGTGGGAATTCCTAGACTGCGGAGAAAATGACCAAAATGTGTTATTTTTATAAAACGGAAACCGAACGTCCGAGAGAATTTAGTTTGATGACTTCCTGAAAGATCTCTCCCCGCGCACGGCACGACGCCGTCCGCGAATTTTAGAAACGTTGCAGACGTCTAGTAAGGGACCTTACATTTGCAATGTGGCGTTTCTCACTAACCATATGGCGAGTGCTAAAAGTTCCCTTAAGGTATGGAAAGGCCTTGGAAAGGCCATAAGTGTAAGCCAACATAATTCATTATTTTACATTAACATGTAATACATGCATTATGAAGAAAAATGTTGTAATTTAGGCTCCACGAAATATGAAATGGGTTATGAAGAAAATCGTGTATGGTTGCCTACATGACAAAAAGGCGTTCTGATTACAAGTGCACCAGTATCCAAAGTATTAAGCGAAATCAAGCACAGAAAACAGCATTGGCATTAATAAAACAATATTTCCCACGAATTAAGTCGCAGGTAAATGTGCGTCTTTTCTCAAAAATTCTGTTCAGCAAGTCTAAAACAGTACATATAGGCATACAACGACACATTTTAAAACATGGTTAAACAAAGACAACATTTCTGTATATTCATGACGTTGAATTYGCCATTAAGAAGAACAAAAATGAAATATAAATTATCGCGTCTATATGGTTGTTGCAAAGGCTTGTCGCCTACTGGTTAAATTCGTGTCTTTTCGCACGAATTAAGTAGCACAGAAATTCGTGTATTTTCAAACGAATTTAACCAGCCCAAAAATGCACAAAAACGCACGAAATCTGCTGAAATACATTTTGTACATATATGCGCGAATTGAATGTGAGACTGTGTTGTCCTAACATACCAAAGCTTTGCTGTTACTCTTTATCCAATGTTCGCAAGAGCAGCATGGGTGCATAGGCCGTTTGATGGGGTTCGTGATAAAGTGAGGTCCAGGGCATTGATGGATATCACCCATGAAGAGAAGGCATAGAGTTATTATAAGATGGCCACCATTCATTTGAGATTTCAGACTAGATTTCGATGATCGCTTTGGTTTGTGCCAAGGTGTTATGAAAGTTTGGTATAAAACATTCCTTCCAAACCTGTGTGTGTGTGTGTGTTCAAACACACACGCATGTGGGGGGTCTGGGAGAGGGAAGTGTGTCCATCTAATGAATGGGCATGTGCCTGAACTAAAATTTCTACACTAATTGCAGTCTCACCGATCCATTTCTAATGACCGGTCATTTTTGACCGGGAACACCACAGCTGTACAAAAGTTAAATAAAACACCCAAAGTGTAATGAGAATCATCAAAATGCATGTTGTGTGTTCAGATGACCTGTATGGACAAAGTCATGGAACCTTGTGACAATCAGATTAAATGAACTACATCTTTCAGAGAGGAAACTTGTAAATCAGTCCAGTTCGACCGGAACTCAGTGGGAAGGTCAAACAGACGGATTTTAAAAGGGATCTTTTTTGTATTATGCAATTCGATTATTAGCGGGGACGTGGACTTCAACTCTGGGGCTTAATGGACAGACTATTTCTCATTTATAACATATTAAACGATCTGTTTCACTCATAACATACTAAACGATCTGTGTAATTTATAACAAGCTTAAGAATATGTTTCATTTATAACATTATTAAAGAATATGTTTCATTTATAACATACGAACGGATCTGTTTCATGTATAACATAGTAAACTGTCTTTTTCATGTAACATGCTAAAGGAGCTGTTGACTAAAATAATATCTAATTGTCTAATGATTCTTCGTTGAATCATTGGCTGTATATGAACCAATCTGTAATAGACGTATAAAAGGCCAACATAATATTAGGAAACAACATCGTGTCATTGATGCTGTCGTTTTGAATAAAGCAACATGAAATCAAAACATCGTGACACAAGTCAATTTACTCATGACATGCGCAACGGGATGCATGYATGAGTTGTTTTTTCAGAGCAAGAAACAGATCAACAATATTTCTTTTTGTGGGAGGATTTACTAACTGATCTTCCAATCAGTTTTCTCTAAAAAGTATTAACGTTTTATCAAGTGTTAAATACATCGGGATATTTTGAAGGGAGGACACTACTATCGGATTGTTTTATCCTTCACCGAGTCCGCGAAAATCCGGTGCGCTATTGGGTAGGGAGAGAGCGCAGCGGAGACGCACAGGGAGGTCCAGTCCAGGAACGTAGCGGCTTCCTGGGTGAATAATTTGTTATTCTAGAGGCATCAGCTTGTTCCCAGGTTTGGTGCGAATGATCCATCAGCAGAATCTCATTGAAACACATACTTTACTTGTGCTGTAGTTTATTACAAGATAATCTAAAGAAGTGCGTCAACCAAAGGATACGCGCGCTGCAGTTTATCCAGAAGAGGTGTCCAAGTTGTGCCGCTAGAAATTTGGATAGAAGCTGGTACAGTATGACTTGTCGGCTTGGCAGTGTTAGTGTTTATCTATAGCCTAATACTGACCCGCGCGTTATCAATTACGACCAAGGGCGGCAAATATCTGAAGATCTAAATATGATTATAAATAGCTCGGACATATTTTGTAACTATGAAGAAATAGGTAACTTCACCAACAACTCGTCATGTGTAAACACGACTCAGTCCTCACCCAGCTTCATCGACCTGGCGACATTTATGCACATATTCCCGTCCATATACGGCATCCTGTGTACTATAGGAGTGATCGCCAACGGTTTGGTGATATACGCAGTGGCGACATGCAAGAAAAAGATTGTCTCGGACATCTACGTGCTGAACTTGGCCATCGCAGATATGCTCTTCTTGCTGGTGATGCCCTTCAACATTCACCAGCTGGTCCGGGACAGACAGTGGGTGTTCGGGAACTTCATGTGCAAAGCTGTCGTGGTGGTGGATGTTAGCAACCAGTTCACTACAGTGGGGATTGTAACGGTGCTATGTATTGACAGGTAAGTCTCCATCTCTCCAAATTCAATAGGTGTCAGTTTGATCATGACAAAGAGAGGTGTCGAATATAGCATCAATTAGGTCTCCCTTCACCTTTATGTATCCAGGTAGATATAACCTGGTGTAGGATATGATTATAACATAGTTAGAAGCTATAGGTTATTACGACGAACACTCGTTATATGCAGCCGAGGGGCGATTTTTTTTCTTGAGCGGATGGTCGGTGGCCGGAACATAATTAGACATTAATGTGTAGACTCCAAATTGACCACAAGAAACCCAAACAGATATCATATTTGACTAAAACATAAATKATTCCAAATCCTTGCAACGTTTGTATAAGATCACGTGTCTCTCTATTGTGCGTGGGAATACTTAGAAACAGATTTCTGAAATTCAAATCACATGGAGCTGATGTCCTGGAGTTGTTACATGATTTTTTCCAACAATGAAAATAATACTAGAAATTATAATAATACAATGTTGCCCAGAAACATTGTTGTCCCTTGGGAGGGGGGGGGGGGGTCAATTAAAATAAAAACTCTGACCTTGTACCGATGTTCGTCTGAGGAAGAAGGAGTAGACCAAACGCGCAGCGTGGTACGTGTTCATGATGTTAATTCAAACTGAACACTGGAACAAAACGCAACAGTTCTGTCAGGCACTCACACAAAACAGAAAACAACTACCCACAAAACACAGGTGGGAAAAAAGGCTACCTAAGTATGYTTCCCAATCAGAGACAACGATAGACAGCTGCCTCTGATTGAGAACCACACCAGGCCTAAACACATAGAAATAGACAACATAGAACAAAAACATAGAATGCCCACCCCAACCAAAATAGAGACATAAAAAGGATCTCTAAGGTCAGGGTGTGACAGGCCTCCAGTTGCAGAACCATGGTCAGAGGGTTCGGTGAAAAAGCACAGCCAAAGTAGATCAGTAAAACCTGAGGATATAGGCCTACACCGTAACAGAAAACTGAAAATTATACTGCAATTCTGGCTTTTATCAACAGTAAAATACTCAGAAACATTTTACTGCAGCATAGTTTAAAATATGGTGCATTGTGGGAAAATGTTGTGGTCTGGGCAAATAATTGCTGTATTTCGAATGGTATTGTAAATCCACCTTACAGTATCTCTGGAGTGCCAAAAACCTTTTGACCGTTAGGATTGTTGTTTCTGGCTCATTAACATAAACTCAGCAAAAGAAGAAACGTCCAAAAGGGACCCTGTCTTTCAAAGATAATTAGTTAAAAATCTAAATAACTTCACAGATCTTCATTGTAAAGGGTTWYAACACTGTTTCCCATGCTTGTTCAATGAACCATGAACAATTAATGAACATGCACCTGTGGAACGGTCGTTAAGACACTAACAGCTTACAGACGGTAAGCAATTAAGGTCACAGTTATGAAAACTAAGGACACTAAAGAGGCCTTTCTACTGACTCTGAAAAACACCAAAAGAAAGATGCCCAGGGTCCCTGCTCATCTGCGTGAACGTGCCTTAGGCATGCTGAAAGGAGGCTTGAGGACTGCAGATGTGGCCAGGGCAATAAATTGCAATGTCCGTACAGTGAGACAGTGCTACAGGAAGACAGGACAGACAGCTGATCATCCTCGCAGTGGCAGACCACGTGTAACAACACCTGCACAGGATCGGTACATCTGAACATCTCACCCAAGGGACAGGTACAGGATGGCAACACCAACTGCCCYAGTTACACCAGGAACGCACAATCCCTCCATCAGTGCTCAGACTGTCCGCAATAGGCTGAGAGAGGCTGGACTGAGGGCTTGTAGGCCTGTTGTAACGCTGGTCCTCACCAGACATCACCGGCAAGCAAAGTGCCTATGGGCACAAACCCACCCTCGCTGGACCAGACAGGACTGCAGAAAAGTGCTCTTCTCTGACGAGTCGCGGGGTGATGGTCGGATTCGCGTTTATCGTCGAAGGAATGAGTGTTACACGCGAGGCTTGTACTCTGGAGCGGGATCGATTTGGAGGTGGAGGGTCTCATGGTCTGGGGCGGTGTGTCACAGCATCATCGTATTTAATGCAGCTTGTGGCCACACCAGATACCGACTGTTACTTTTGATTTTGCCCCCTCTTCCCCTTTGTTCAGGGACACATTATTCATTTTCTGTTAGTCACATGTCTGTGGAACTTGTTCAGTTTATGTCTCAGTTGTTGAATCTTGTTATGTTCATACAAATATTTACACACGTTAAGTTTGCTGAAAATAAAACGCAGGTGACAGTGAGAGGACGTTTCTTTCTTTTTTTGCTGAGTTTATGTCGATGGGTGCCTTGTAAGAGGCTATATTTGTTGCACCCCTGATTGAGAATGCTGTACCAATTTAACTCCTTTGTGGTTATAGTGCCACATCAATTTGTATAAGGGACAGATTGGAGTATCAGCACACCTAAAATGTAAACGG
Source organism: Salvelinus sp. IW2-2015 (assembly GCF_002910315.2). Taxonomy (NCBI): domain Eukaryota; kingdom Metazoa; phylum Chordata; class Actinopteri; order Salmoniformes; family Salmonidae; genus Salvelinus; species Salvelinus sp. IW2-2015. The sequence goes on from NW_019942697.1 coordinate 146,932, forward strand.
TTGCCATGTCCTTCTGGTCTCTTTAGCCCTGTAGTTTGGAAGCCTTTGTTGAGGCCTCTAGAAGTCTATGTGATATAAAAACACCAAACATTCATTAATATATTGTAATGTGTAAACACTTTACCTAGCAGCCAATCTGCTCGCGCCAATCCCTTGTAATTACAGTAAAATACTGTGAAATACCAGACCCCTCCCTTAAATGAATTAATTTAATCCATCCATGAATTCATTCTAATTATGGTAGAGTTTACTTWTTMTTMTTTTTTTTACAGTAATAACAGTCCATTTTACGGCATTGTCCTGAGAGTCATTACACTGTACTTGCYTTGATACCCGTATTMATATTACAGTAGGTGTACTGTAATATGAAACACCAGAATTTGACTTGCCACAAGCTGCCTGTAAAACTACTGTCAAATTCACAGTAATCCCTTTGCAGTTTACTTTACATGCATGGACTGCAAATAAATACATGTTATTGCTTTCGGTGTGTTTATTAGAACCAAAAAAAAGGTGATTTTCTGATTTAATATGGATCCATCAGCATACAGCATATCAATTAGTATAATAGCCTGCAATATATACACCCTGCCATGTCAATAACCCAGAGGGTAGAGATTGATGAGTTAATAATGAAATGGATGGTCACAGAGGGACCATAGCCGTACATAAAACATATATTCAAGGTTAACTGGTTCGCCGTCTTCATTTGGGACCAAGGTAGTAAATCCATTTCAGACACAGCCAATCAGACACAGCCAATCAGACACAGCCAACACAGCCAATCAGACACAGCCAACACAGGCAATCAGACACAGCCAACACAGCCAATCAGACACAGCCAACACAGCCAATCAGACACAGCCAACACAGCCAATCAGACACAGCCAACGTGTTGTATGGAGTGACGACAGTAAACGTTGCATATGTCTGAAGTATTAAAGATTCCGCGATTTTAGAAATTGAAAAGTAATTTCCTAATTGAGCCGACATATGCWGCGTTTACTGTGAACGCGAGAGCATACATTTCAATCACGCATTCACCTTGACCTTTCACGATACGGATTGAATACAACTCATGGTTAAAACTATAATATTGATCTTGTAGACAGTCAGTCAGTCCTTTCATCCATTAGCTCTGTCTATTAAGATTAGTTAAACCACCCTCCAACAGGATTAGTTAAACCACCCTCCAACAGGATTAGTTAAACCACCATCCAACAGGATTAGTTAAACCACCCTCCAACAGGATTAGTTAAACCACCCTATAACACAGATTAGTTAAACCACCCTCCAACAGGATTAGTTAAAACACCCTCCAACAGGATTAGTTAAAACCACTCCCAGCACAGGATTAGTTAACCACCCTCCAACAGGATTAGTTTAAACCACCCTCCAACAGGATTAGTTAAACACCCTCCAAGCAGGATTAGTTCAACCACCCTCCAACAGGATTAGTTAAACCACTCCAACAGGATTAGTTAAACCACCCTCCAACATGATTAGTTTAACACAACAGAATTGAATAGAAACCAATGTTTTGAGGCTTTACACAGATTAGTTAAACCACCATCCAGCAGGATTAGTTTAACACCCAGATTAGTTAAACACCCTCCAGCAGGATTAGTTTAACACACAGATTAGTTAAACCACCATCCAGCAGGATTAGTTTAACACACAGATTGAATAGAAACCAATGTTTTGAGGCTTTACACAGATTAGTTAAACCACCATCCAGCAGGATTAGTTTAACACACAATTAGTTAAACCACCTCCAGCAGGATTAGTTTAACACACAGATTAGTTAAACCACCCTCCAGCAGGATAGTTTAACACACAGATTAGTTAAACCACCATCCAGCAGGATTAGTTTACACACAGATTGAATAGAAACCAATGTTTTGAGGCTGTACGGTGTTTTTTTTGTGCATTGTTTTACAAAACATTGGAGAAAAACAAGCTTATATTTTGTGTTCTGGTGGAGTATGAGATTTGAACTAAGCTCCTGAGGCATTTAGAAATTCTATTTTTCAAGAATCAATTGGTACATATTCATTTATAAGTCCAAAAATGTATGCAGATTTTGGGTCAACAACATCCTTGGCTGGAGTGGACGAGGCTAATTCTGTCTGTGTTTATAGAGGAAAGAGATCATACCTTCCTAGCAGACATGCTCTCCCTACCTTTATTGTGCCTGGTGGAAACACAGACACGTTATGTCTCGCTCTCTCTTTCACACACACACACATTGTCTGTTTCTGTCTGTCCCTCTCTCTCTCTCTCTCTCTTTCACACACAATACTTTGTTTCTTTCTGTCTGTCCTCTCTCTCTCCTCTCTTTCACACACACACACACATTCTGTATCTCTTTCACACACACACATTCTGTATCTCTTCTTCTCTCCACACACACACACACACCACCTCATTAGCCGTAGAGACTCACAGCTCCAACAGATGGACAGGATTAGTTTAACACACAGATTAGTTAAACCACCATCCAACAGGATTAGTTTAACACAGATTAGTTAAACACCATCCAACGGGATTAGTTTAACACACAAGATTAGTTAAACCACCATTTAACAAGACTCCTAGATAGTTTTATGTGAACTATTATAATAGTCTCCAAACAAATGTTCCCATACTAGCGTGTTTCCAAGGAATGTGCCAACTCTAAGCTCATCAGCTGCTAATGAGCTGCACCATATATGTATCTTACGTATGTAAAGTATGTAGGCTTTTCGAAGTCCAATATGTGTTTGTATCGATCCAAAGGCAATGACAGGGTCTTACTGGAACATGGACATGGCAGTCAGATTCCCCAGTCAGATTCCCCTAGTCAGATTCCCCTGGTCAGATTCCCTAGTCAGATTCCCCTAGTCAGTTCCCCTGTCAGATTCCCCAAGTCAGATTCCCCAAGTCAGATTCCCCTAGTCAGATTCCCCTAGTCAGATTCCCCTAGTCAGATTCCCCTAGTCAGATTCCCCTGGTCAGATTCCCTAGTCAGATTCCCCTAGTCAGATTCCCCAGTCAGATTCCCCTAGTCAGATTCCCCTAGTCAGATTCCCCCTAGTCAGATTCCCCTAGTCAGATTCCCCAGTCAGATTCCCTAGTCAGATTCCCCTAGTCAGATTCCCTAGTCAGATTCCCCTAGTCAGATTCCCCTAGTCAGATTCCCCTAGTCAGATTCCCCTAGTCAGATTCCCCTGGTCAGATTCCCCTAGTCAGATTCCTAGTCAGATTCCCTAGTCAGATTCCCAAGTCAGATTCCCCAAGTCAGATTCCCCTAGTCAGATTCCCCTGGTCAGATTCCCCTAGTCAGATTCCCCTAGTCAGATTCCCCTAGTCAGATTCCCTAGTCAGATTCCCCTAGTCAGAATTTCTAGTCAGATTCCCCTAGTCAGAATGTCTAGTCAGATTCCCTTATTCAGATTCCTAGTAGGATTCCCTAGTCATTGGGAAACACAGGCATTTCAATTCACCGGCTTTAACATCTGCTAATCTGTGTATGTGACAATCTTTGATTGAGTTGATAGGAAGCTCATACGCACCCTTTTCTGGCCATCAATACATCTATATCTACATGACCATGCCAGGTTCATGTGGCTTTTTTAATTAAAAGTCAGTTATGAACAAATTCTTATTTACAATGACCCCGACAAAAATACCCCGACAAAACCCTGACGACGCTGGGCCTATTGTGCACCGCCCTATGGGACTCCCAATCACTGCCGGATGTGACACAGCCTGGATTCGAACCAGGTACTATAGTGGCTCCTCTTGCATTCAGATGCAGTGCCTGTCTGGTGCACTGCGCCAACTCGGATGCCTGTAGAGAAGACATCGCTACAGTAATATCTCCAACAGTACATATGAAGGTATCTCCATGGTCATATGAAGATAAATAAAATGCTTGGCTGGGCTGATGAGACAGTGGATTGCACAGTCAGATGGAACAGAGTAAATAGGCATTTTAACATCATAGATTTAGCCGGTGGTAACTTGTGGAATAGAGATCGGCTGGAATGAGGTTTTCACCAATCAGCATTAGGACTAGACCCAACCGTTGTAAAAACAGTAATACCCCCATGGTCATGAAGACATCCCGCCAGTAATATCTCTATGGTCATGAAGCACATCTCTACAGTAATATCTCTATGGTCATGTAGACATCTCTACAGTAATATTCTCTATGGTCATGAAGACATCTCTACAGTAATATCTCTATGGTCATGTAGACATCTCTACAGTAATATCTCTATGGTCATGAAGACATCTCTACAGTAATATCTCTATGGTCATGTAGACATCTCTACAGTAAATATCTCTATGGTCATGAAGACATCTCTAAGATAATATCTCTATGGTCATACGTAGACATCTTACAGTAATATCTCTATGGTCATGAAGACATCTCTTACAGTAATATCTCTATGGTCATGAAGACATCTCTACAGTAATATCTCTATGGTCATACGTAGACATCTCTACAGTAATATCTCTATGGTCAATGAAGACATCTCTACAGTAATATCTCTGTGGTCAAATGAAGACATCGCTACAGTAATATCTCTATGGCATGAAGACATCTCTACATCAGTTAAATATCTCTA
>NW_019942697.1:151572-159578 GCF_002910315.2 Salvelinus sp. IW2-2015
CAGAATTCCCCAAGTCAGATTCCCAAGTCAGATTCCCCTAGTCAGATTCCCCTAGTCAGATTCCCCTAGTCAGATTCCCCTAGTCAGATTCCCCTGGTCAGATTCCCCTAGTCAGATTCCCCTAGTCAGATTCCCCTAGTCAGATTCCCCTAGTCAGATTCCCCTAGGTCAGATTCCCCTAGTCAGATTCCCCTAGTCAGATTCCCCAAGTCAGATTCCCTAGTCAGATTCCCCTAGTCAGATTCCCTAGTCAGATTCCCCTAGTCAGATTCCCCTAGTCCAGATTCCCCTAGTCAGATTCCCTAGTCAGATTCCCCTGGTCAGATATCCCCTAGTCAGATTCCCCTAGTCAGATTCCCCTAGTCAGATTCCCCAAGTCAGATTCCCCAAGTCAGATTCCCCTAGTCAGATTCCCCTGGTCAGATTCCCCTAGTCAGATTCCCCTAGTCAGATTCCCCTAGTCAGATTCCCCTAGTCAGATTCCCCTAGTCAGAATTTCTAGTCAGATTCCCCTAGTCAGAATGTCTAGTCAGATTCCCTTATTCAGATTCCCCTAGTAGGATTCCCTAGTCATTGGGAAACACAGGCATTTCAATTCACCGGCTTTAACATCTGCTAATCTGTGTATGTGACAATCTTTGATTGAGTTGATAGGAAGCTCATACGCACCCTTTTCTGGCCATCAATACATCTATATCTACATGACCATGCCAGGTTCATGTGGCTTTTTTAATTAAAAGTCAGTTATGAACAAATTCTTATTTACAATGACCCCGACAAAAATACCCCGACAAAACCCTGACGACGCTGGGCCTATTGTGCACCGCCCTATGGGACTCCCAATCACTGCCGGATGTGACACAGCCTGGATTCGAACCAGGTACTATAGTGGCTCCTCTTGCATTCAGATGCAGTGCCTGTCTGGTGCACTGCGCCAACTCGGATGCCTGTAGAGAAGACATCGCTACAGTAATATCTCCACAGTACATATGAAGGTATCTCCATGGTCATATGAAGATAATAAAAATGCTTGGCTGGGCTGATGAGACAGTGGATTGCACAGTCAGATGGAACAGAGTAAATAGGCATTTTAACATCATAGATTTAGCCGGTGGTAACTTGTGGAATAGAGATCGGCTGGAATGAGGTTTTCACCAATCAGCATTAGGGACTAGACCCAACCGTTGTAAAAACAGTAATACCCCCATGGTCATGAAGACATCCCGCCAGTAATATCTCTATGGTCATGAAGACATCTCTACAGTAATATCTCTATGGTCATGTAGACATCTCTACAGTAATATCTCTATGGTCATGAAGACATCTCTACAGTAATATCTCTATGGTCATGTAGACATCTCTACAGTAATATCTCTATGGTCATGAAGACATCTCTACAGTAATACTCTCTATGGTCATGTAGACATCTCTACAGTAATATCTCTATGGTCATGAAGACATCTTCTACAGTAATATCTCTATGGTCATACGTAGACATCTCTACAGTAATATCTCTATGGTCATGAAGACATCTCTACAGTAATATCTCTATGGTCATGAAGACATCTCTACAGTAATATCTCTATGGTCATACGTAGACATCTCTACAGTAATATTCTCTATGGTCATGAAGACATCTCTACAGTAATATCTCTGTGGTCAAATGAAGACATCGCTACAGTAATATCTCTATGGTCATGAAGACATCTCTACAGTAATATCTCTATGGTCATGAAGACATCTCTACAGTAATATCTCTATGGTCATACGTAGACATCTCTACAGTAATATCTCTATGGTCAAATGAAGACATCTCTACAGGAATATCTCCTCCCTTGGCCTGACTTGGATGTATTCAGTCATATATGAAAGACATAACCAGCGCAGAGTAAATTCTTCCTTTTTAATTTTCTAATGTGACATGGCTGTTAGAATTATTTTCATTGACATATGACACAGGGTCGTTAAGTACAGTATAGTACAACAGATGCTATAGACTTTACTTTGATTAACATCAGCATATCTGATCCGTTATTTTAGGATGTTTATGCGTCCAAATACATTATTTTTCCTACGTAGTGCACTACTTTTTGACAAGAGCTCATAGGGCTCGGTGAAAAGTAGTGCACTACATCGGGAATAGGGTGCTATTTGGTATGTACATGTGATTAATTTCATGTTGTACATCAAGCAGTAAGCTAGTCATCAGTTAACCTATTCATTACACTTTGTATGTGACTTTTATCAGCTCCCAGCTCAATTAATCCCAAAAAGACAGGAAGTCAATAGAAAACATGAATAATATCAGTACATGAATACTATACAGTACATGAATACATGAATAGTATACAGTACATGAAATAGTATACAGTACATGATAGTTATCAGACATTGAATAGTATACAGTACATGAATACATCGAATAGTTATACAGTACATGAATAGTATACAGTACATGAATAGTATACAGTGCATAATAGTATACAGTACATGAATAGTATACAGTACATGAATAATGAATAGTATACAGTACATGCATAGTATACAGTACATGAATAGTTAACAGTACATTAATAGTATACAGCAGATGTTTTATCCATAGCGACGTACAGTACAGTGAGGGCATTCATTTCTTAGTATGTGTATGTGATCCGTGAAGGAATTGAACCCATGACTTTGGGCATATGCCAGTTCTCGTGTGCATTCCATATGGCACCCTATTCCCTTTGTTAGCGCACTACTTTTGACCAGAGCCTTATGATCTCTTGTCAAAAGTAGTGAACTATATAGGGAATAAGGATGTTTTTTATGACGCATCCATGATCTTACCAACCATCCACACATGACATTATTAGATTTATTAATGTCACATCATGATTAGAGCCTGACTGCTCTCACAATGTTACTATAGACCGTATGAATAGGCGACATTCAAAACAGAGTATTTTTTTTCCAGGTTAACAAATTACTGTTTGCTTTTCTGACATACCAGTAGACAAATACAATTTAGTTAATGTTTTTTTTTTGGGGGGGGGTTTGTCTGTACATTCACATGCCTTTGTCTGGACTAGACTGGCCTGGGGTAAAGTAACGGGTGTTATTAAAACAACACAACAGCCTCACAATGGAGTCTGCTGAATGATCCCTGTAGAGATATCGTTGTGTTTCCAGCAAATGCAACCCTATGCCCTATATAGTGCACTACTTTTGACCTGGTTTGTGCCCTTGTGAACAGTAGTGCACTACTTTTGACCTGGTTTGTGCCTGGTGAACAGTAGGGCACTACTTTTGACCTGGTTTGTGCCCTGGTGAACAGTAGTGCACTACTTTTGACCTGGTTTGTGCCCTGGTGAACAGTAGTGCACTACTTTTGACTGGTTTGTGCCCTGGTGAACAGTAGTGCACTACTTTTGACCTGGTTTGTGCCCTGGTGAACAGTAGGGCACTACTTTTGACCTGGTTTGTGCCCTGGTGAACAGTAGTGCACTACTTTTGACCTGGTTTGTGCCCTGGTGAAAAGTAGTGCACTACTTTTGATGTGGTTTGTGCCCTGGTGAACAGTAGTGCACTACTTTGACGTTGGTTTGTGCCCTGGTGAACAGTAGTGCACTACTTTTGACCTGGTTTGTGCCCTGGTGAACAGTAGTGCACAGTACTACTAAGTATTTAGACCCCTTCCCTTTTTCCACATTTTGTTACGTTACAGCCTTATTCTAAAATTGTTTTTTTAAAGCTAACATTTTTTTTCCTCATCAATCTACACACAATAGCCCATAATGACAAAGTGAAAATATGTTGATTTTTTTTTTTGCAAATGTATAAAAAAACAAAAACAGAAATACCTTATTTATATAAGTATTCAGACCCTTTGCTATGAGACTTGAAATTGAGCTCAGGTGCATCCTGTTTCTATTGATCATCTTTGAGATGTTTCTACAACTTGATTGGAGTCCACCTGTGGTAAATTCAATTGATTGGACATGATTTGGAAAGGAACACACCTATCTATATAAGGTCCCACAGTTCACAGTGAATGCCAGAGCAAAAACCAAGCCATGAGGTCAAAGGAATTGAGCTCCGAGACAGGATTGTGTCGTGGCACAGATCTGGGGAATGGTACAAAAAAAAATGTCTGCAGCATTGAAGGTCCCGAAGAACACAGAGGCCTCCATCATTCTTAATAAATGGAAGAAGTTTGGAACCACTGTTTAAGGAATGGGCTGTGGTCAAAAGTAGTGCACTATATAGGGAATAGGGTGCAATTAGGGCACAGCCCAGGTACATAACCTAACCCCTGACCCCTGACCTTTAACCCCTGGTCTCTAACTGATGTTTCTCTTTGTTTCTAACCCCAGATACATTGCCATCGTCCACCCCACCTCAGAGAAGCGGACCATCCAGTGGACCATCATCATCAACATCCTGGTGTGGGTCGGCAGCTTCCTGCTCACKGTGCCCGTCATGATCTACGCCATGGTGGTGAGGAAGCACGACTTGGCGATATGCATGATGTTCCTGGACGGTCCTGAGGACATGTACTGGTACACTCTCTACCAGTCCATCCTGGGCTTCATCTTCCCTCTCATCATCATCTCCACCTTCTACTCCCTCACCCTCTACCACGTCTTCAGATCCATCCGCCGAGTCAAGCGTAAACAGTCTGTCTGGGCGAAGCGCGCCACCAAGACCGTGGTGATGGTCATTGCTCTCTTCCTGGTGTGCTGGAGCCCGTATCACGTGATCCAGGTGATTAACTTGAGCAACAACAGGCCYACCAACACCTTTGTSTATGTCTACAACATCAGTATCTGTCTGAGTTACTCCCACAGCTGCATRAACCCTCTGATGCTGCTCATCTTCGCTCAGAACTACCGCGAGCGTCTCTGTCACAGGAAGGACTTGAGGAGRTCGCAGCAGAACTCCTCCAAGACCACTGTGGTCAAGACAGACGGCTCCAGCGTGGCCACCGACCCCAACTACCGCAGCACAGCCATGTAATAATACAGGCATTGCCACTCGCATACTGTATGTGTGAATGGGTAGGACATCTGTTCGTCCCAATAAGACTACCAAAAGTCAACTGTTTTCCGTTCTGCTATCTTTGACGAACTTTGAGCATTTGTGAATTACTGAAGTTAAGAAGTAGCTGACCTACACTGCTATCTTTCCAGGGAATAGAAGAGGTACTGTGTGTTAGTGGATGTATTGCCCAACTGACTGTAACTGCTTCGCCATCACTAAGAYTCATTGATCCTGTGGTGGCCTAGTCTTTACTGAATCGTTATGTAAGCCGAGCTACTCTGAGAATGGACTGAGATTGTTCATAATGGAAGTATCAAAAGGACTGTGTATCTCTTTCGCTCTCATACATGCTTTAACCGCATTCAAATAATCTCGCTCTCGCTCTCGCTCTCTCTCTCTCTCTGCTTACTTCACTGTAGTAAATCTGCCAAAACACTACAGTGAATACTGTAGTATAGCAATATGGGGGAGGGGAATGGGCAGGTTATATGCAATCAAAATACTTTAGTATTTAGTATAGTTTTTTWAAAAGTGTAGTGTTTTTTGTGGACATTACTGTAGTATTTACTATAGTATTCTACATTATACTACACCATTCTATAGTAAGTACTTCAAATGATTGAGGGACACTAGTGTGCAGTATAGTATTCTACAGTATACTGCAGTTTACAATAGAATTCTATAGTAAACTGTAGTATTTTTTGAATGCGTCTCTGCCAGGGTTGTGTAGCAAAGATTTGACCGATGACCTCAGACTGTTTCCCTGATAATGATTGGGATTGAGTGAGCGTGTTTTGGGGTACTTGGCCTTGTTCAACCTGTGTCCCAGAGGCACCCTGGGTAATTGAGTCATTGYCTTAGTTGGCTGGACCAGTTGGCTGGGTTCAAATACTATTTGAGGTATTTCAATTACTTTTCTGAACAAGTCTTCAGATAATCTTGTTATTAAAAAAACAAGTAGTTGAATATTGGATTGTATTTGGAAATACACATGGAAATCATTTGAAAATACTCAAATACACTGACTAAAWTATACCCCCATGCATTCAACCCACCCAGGTATTTGAAAATAGTATTTGAAAACAGTATTTTTTTTTAAACAATTCAAATACCGAAAAAAAAGTTCTGGTTTTGAGCTGTGTGTTTGAAAATACTCAAATACACAGAAAAAATAAAAGTATTTAAATAAGAAATACACATGCATTTGGACCCATGTCTGGGCTGGACGGCATATATTTATAAAATTGTTTTAAATGTAACCTTTATTTAACCYGGCAAGTCAGTTAAGAACACATTATTTACAATGACAGCCTACTTCGGGCGAAGCTGGACAAATTGTGCGCCACCCTATGAGACTCCCAATCACGGCCGGTTGTGACACAGCCTGGAATTGAACCAGGGTCTGAGTGAAACCTCTAGCACTGAGATGCAGGGCCTTAGACCGCTGCGCCACTCGGGAGACCTCTATCAAGGGGCATACTCAGATACGTTCAGATACTTATAGTATTGTTATAAGATACTTCTTGGAAAATCAACAGTACTACTATTGATGTTGAAGTAAATCTTCAGATTGTCATTTTGGGGGGGAGCAGGTGGGAGGGAGCAGGTGGGAGGGAGCAGGTGAGAGGGAGCAGGTGAGAGGGAGCAGGTGGGAGGGAGCAGGTGGGAGGGAGCAGGTGAGAGGGAGCAGGTGGGAGGGAGCAGGTGGGAGGGAGCAGGTGAGAGGGAGGCAGGAAGGGAGGGACAGAATGTTCCAGGGGGATGGTTGAGTGCTTCACACCGGGGAGATTGTAGGAAAAAAACATAGTGTTCAATTTATTCACTGATACGGATAAAAAGAAGTCGGTGTTTTTGGAGTAGGGTTTTTTTTTTATTATTATTATTGTCGTTGGATGTCCTCACATTTATAAAAATGTGTTATTTTGGGTTTTGCTAAGCACCATCGGGACTCTTGTTGAGTGAGGAGATGGAAGATGAATTGATAAAAACGGAGGTATAACTCTGTATTGATTTGAGACAAGGAATATTTTGAAGGGGAGATGGCTGTGGCCAATTAGGCCATCCGAAAGAAAGGGGTTTTATGGGTTATGTTTTAATGTCAAGTAAAGTAAGCAAATAATGAAGTATATTGAATGAATAGAAACACTCGTAGCATGACATATGATGAAGAATTGTCCTATACACACCAGATTCCTTGATTCCTTGATTCCTTGATTCTAAGATTCCTTAAAAAACACACATTAACTTGTTCATATTCACAGCTTATAGTTGTTGTCTCACTCTACCTTGTGTAGAGTACGTCTGCAGTGTTAGCCTGTGCTATCTGTTACCAGATTAGGTTTATATTAATTCTAATTATTATATTGTATTAAAACCTTCTTATGGTGGTAATTTCCCAGCCATCCGATATATATTCTCTATATCCGCATACAGCATGATGCTTCAATGTGAACGTCTAGAGCACTATTCAACACTTCTTATTTTGTTTGTTGTTGACTCCAAAATAAATTGAGAGTACTTATTTTTTATTTTTTTTACTTACAAAACCAAGTACATTTATTTTGGATACCAAATGACAGTATCATTTATGTACGAATGACACATGTTGAGTTATTGATGTGATAACGTAAGTTACACAATTGTGGTTATAGTTAAAACAAGCCTTCGTGGTGATCCGATACAGGACATAAATACTCAATATGTAAATACTGCAGTTCTACACCTTAAGATGTTTTCCTTCCTGGTTATATTGTATTGTACCACATGTACTCCGAGTACACTTATCGTCAATATGGTATTTCAGATTAGTTTTACGTTAGTACAATGGATTATATTTGTTAAGTGTCCCCCTGTTCTTATGTGTTAAGTGTTTTCACATCTTGTTGTTCTTGTGTGTTATGGTTCAGTGTTTTCACTATTGTTGTTCTTGTGTGTTAAGGTTAAGTGTTTTCACATCTTGTTGTTTTGTGTGTTGTCTTGTGTGT